>NC_066558.1:6091779-6101779 GCF_024679095.1 Eriocheir sinensis
AGAGAGAGAAATGGAAAACGGATAGATAGTGAAAGACAAAAATAAGAAATAAAAGACAGGAAGAGGGAGAAAAACAAGATAACAAAAAGCAATAAAGAAATATAGAAAAAGAGAGAAATAGAGGAACATGAAGCAAAAAAAATTAATAGTGTTTTTTGTCGTTTTTTATAATATTAAAATGCAAAAAAATGGAATGTATAAAATTTTGGAATGACCTTCGCTATTACAATATTTTATTTATTTTATTTTGTGGTATTACATTTTACATTTTTTTTTATCCTTTTGACAAGTGGATATGAAAGGGTAACTAATTCACCAATATACCAAAACTCGCTCTCTGAAAATATGTTTAAGCCAGATGATAATAAATAAATAAATAAATAAGTTTGACCAATAAATTCTCACCTCTCCCAAATAGCCCGCTTTTCGGTGCAGTAATATATAGCTTAATTTTTTACTTTACAAATATTAAAAAGATACACATTCTTCTTATTAAGTTAACATCAATAAATATTTGTGATTTATATCCTTCTTCGTAAAAACATAAAACATACAACATATTTTTTTCTTTCCAAATATTAAAAGCTTATCCATTCTCCTTATCAAATTACCATCAATAAATATTCGTGATTTATATCCTTCTTCGTAAAAACATAAAACATACAACATATTTTTTTCTTTCCAAATATTAAAAGCTTATCCATTCTCCTTATCAAACTACCATCAATAAATATTTGTGATTTATATCTTTCCAAATATTAAAAGCCTATCCATTCTCCTTATCAAACTACCATCAATAATTATTTGTGATTTATATCTTTCGTCGTAAAAACAAGTAGCATCTAACTTCCTTTTCTCGTTTTTTAAATATCAAAAACTAAAACATTCTTCTTATAAAATGTCAAATATTAAACATCAACAATCTCCATCTTTTTCTCCCGGAATATCTCTTTTAATCAACACTGGGAATTTTTTGCTTCTTCCTTTTAGTATTTTCATTTTAGTATTCCTCCTTCTTCTCCTCCTCTTTATTCATCTTCATCTTCTCTTTTTATCATCATTTTATCATTCTCTTTTTATCATCATTTTCATTTCTATCATTCTATCTTATTATCATTTTATTTTTATTCATTTTTATTTATTTATTTATTTTTTATTTTTTATTTTTATTTTTTTTATGATCATTTTATTTTATTATTATCATTCATTTTTTTCTATAATTTTCATTTCTATCATTCTCTTTTTATCATCATTTCCACCTTCTCTATCATCATCATCGGGAACTACATTTACTACATTGAACTACATTGTAAATAAAAACCCTCTCTGCTATGATATTTTAAAGCCTAAATCTCCTCATTACATCATTGACAAGCGGACATAAAAAGGCAAAACACTTTTTTTAATGTACGTAACGGGCTTTCAGAATATGAATTAGATCCTGATGCTTTTAAATTCAGGGATGGAGAAAAGAATATAAAAAAATTCGACTCCGAGTCCAAGAAATTATAAAATATAATAAAAAGATTTCACTAATCACATTTTTCCATGATTCCCTTTCTAAAAAAAGACACTAGATAAATTCCCTAATAAAATACATTAATACATTCCACTCGTTTACTTTAATAACCTAACCTTACAACCGTGAATAAAATGAAAAATAAAAAATAGACAATCACACATTCTTTTCCACAATTCCCACTCTAAAAAAAATATAAGCTAAATTCCTTAATAAAATACAATAATACATCCCACTGGTTTACTTTAATGACCTGACCTAACTTGACCGTGAATAAAATCAAATAAAAAAACACGATAATCACATTCATTTCAATAATTCCCTCCCTAAAAAACATCAGCAAATTCCATTATAAAAAAATACTATTATATCCCACTCATTCACTACTAACCTAATCTGATTCAACCGTGAACAACATATAGGAAAAAAACATCGCTAGCGTCCCAATTGTCCTGTTAACACACACACACACACACACACACACACGCACACACACCTTTTATCCTCACATTACAAGCGTTTAACCTCCCGGGAGTAAAGTCTAGCTGAGCTTATTTGCAGTATGTTCAAAAGGCGTGAGTTGAGAGCGGAGATAAGAGCGAGGCGAGAGAAGAGCGGGACAGAGCGGGGTGGTGACGGCGGTGAAAACTCTACGGTGCCAGCTTGCCTCTTTTCATTATCTCTTACGCGGGTGGTGAATGGTTGACCTTTGTGTGTGTGTGTGTGTGTGTGTGTGTGTGTGTGTGTGTTTCTTGTACCTTTTCGTTTTTCTATCTATCTCTACATCTTTTCCTCCCCTGTTATCTCTACGTTACCTAACCTTCGTGTGTGTGTGGGTGGGGGGGGGGGGACGAGAGAAAGAGAAGGATAAGGTAAGGGAAGGTTAGGGAAGAGAAGGGGAAGAAATAAGAGGTGGGGGGAAGGGAAGGAAAGGATAAAGAAGGGAAGGGAGAAGGAGAAGAGGAAGGTGTGGAAAGAGGAGGAAAGGAAGGAAAGGGGAAGGGGAAAGATGTGTGTGTGTGTGTGTGTGTGTGTGTGTGTGTGTGTGTGTGTGTGTGTGTGTGTGTGTGTGTGTGTGTGAAGTTTGTTTTAATAGCATACTTAACTCTCCCATTTCAGGATATTAAACTAGGATCAACATATTCCCGTCCCAAATATAACATAATTTCCTAACTCACTTTTCATCTTTTTTGATCTTTTTTTTTGTCAAGGGAAGTTAAACCAGGATTTGTTTTGTATATTTCCTTGTGTATATGTAAATTAATAGTAGCAGTAGTAGTAGTAGTAGTAGTAGTAGTAGTTGTTATTCTTATTCTTTTTGTTTTAGTTATAGAAGACGTTTGGAAATAGTATCGATAGTAGTAGTAGTTGTTGTAGTAGTAGTAGTAGTTGCTGTTGTTGTTATAGTCATTTGGGAAACTACATGAAAAGACTGAAAAAAAATCTTGTAATGGAAACTCTTGTAATTTTTGTAGAGGAGTTACAGTCTTGGTTGTATTTTCAGCATTAATAGTAGTAGTAGTAGTAGTAGTAGTAGTAGTAGTAGTATGAGTAGTAGTTGTTGTTGGTGTTGGTGGTGATGGTGATGGTGCGTGATGGTGGTGGTGGTGGTGATGGTGGGGGGGGCAGGCTCGGTCACCTCGCAAGGGAAGTAATCAAATTGACGGATGTTCTAGTCAATTACAATGGCAATGAGCAATCAAGGCGGCGAGGACACGCTCTCTCTCTCTCTCTCTCTCTCTCTCTCTCTCTCTCTCTCTCTCTCTCTCTCTCTCTCTCTCTCTCTCTCTCTCTCTCTCTCTCTCTCTCTCTCTCTCTCTCTCTCTCTCTCTCAGTTAATTAGTCTTTTTTACCTTGATAATGATGATGATGATGATAATAATAATAATAATAATAATGAAGAGGAAACATAGAAACATGGAAATGCCGGCAACAGAAAGCCTATTGACTCATTACGAGGTTGCCCGCTCAGGTGGATCAATCTGCTCGACAGCCGCTTGGTGCCGCAGAGCAGATGAAAGCACCGCGGTATTCAGTTCACTCCAATCGCAATGAAATGACAGTCGACTCGATTTTTTAATGAGTTGGTGGTATTTGCATTTACTACTTCTGTGGGAAGATTGTTCCAATGGCGGATGACTCGATCTGAGAAGAAACTCTTACCAATGTCTGAATTTCATCGCCTCGCTTGAATATGTTAACCGTTGTTTCTGGTTCTTAAGTTAGTTTGTAGCTCAAAGAACTTGGAGTGGTTGACGTTACTAAACTTCGTAAGGTACTTGAAGACCTGTATCATATCTCCTCGTAGGCGTCTCTTTTCTAGCGTAAAGAGGTTGAGTCGCTTGAGTCGTTCTTCATACGGCTGAGCCTTCAAGGGTGGAATCATTTTCGTAGCGCGTCGCTGAACTCGCTTTAATGATTTGATGTCCTTCCTGTAGCTAGGTGACCAGAACTGTTCCGCATACTCGAGGCGAGGTCTTACCATTGAGTTATACAAGGATAGGAGGAGAAATATATAGAAAAGGACGAAGAATATTTATGATTTCGATAACACTCACACACACACACACACACACACACACACACACACACACACACACACACACACACACACACACACACACACACACACAAAATAGGGCATCGCCTTATATTCATAATTGGACACACGAGACTATCAGATTCACCTCCTCGTTACCTCCTTCATTCCCTTCCTTCACCCTTTCTCCCTCCTTCCTTGCTCCTCCTCCTCCTCTTCCTCCTCTTTCATTTCTTCCTTCCTCCTCCTCCTCCTTCATTTCTTCCTTCCTCCTCCTCCTCCTCTTCTTCTTCTTCTTCTTCTTCCTCCTCCTCCTCCTCCTCCTCCTCCTCCTCCTCCTTCATTATTTCTCTCCTCCTTTTTTTAATTCTGCCCTCTATCAATTTCTTCCTCTTTCTTCCTTTCCTCCTTCCTTCTTCCTTCTCCTCCTTCATCTTTTTTCTTTCCTTTCTCTTTATTTTTTTCTGTCAATTCCTTCCCTTTCTTCCTTCCTTCCATCTCTCCCTTCCTTACCTCCTTCCTTCCATCCTTCTCCTTCGTCATCCTTTCTCTCTCCATCCTCTTTTTTTTTTATTTTGTCTATCATTCTTTTCCTTCATATATTTTATTTTATTTCTTTCCTTCCTTTCTTCCTTCCTTCCTTCCTTTCTTTCTTCTCTTCTTTCTCTTCTTCTCTTCTGTCTCACTCCTTTCCTCTTTCTTTTATCTTTCCTTCCTTCTTTTCGCTTTTTTTTACATTCCTTTTATTCCTTATCACTCACTTCCTTAATTCCTTTGTTCCTTCAATTTTCTTATATCTCCATTCTTCCTTCACACCCATTCTCTTTCTCTTCCTTCCTTTCTTTTTTTCCTTCCTTCCCTCCTTCCTTCCTTCTTTTGCTCCTTATACCTCCATTCTTCCTTCAAAAACATTCTTTCTCCTTCCTTCCCTCCTTCCTTCCTTCCTTCTTTTACTCCTTATACCTCCATTCTTCCTTTAAACCCATTCTTTCTCTCTTCCTTCCCTCCTTCCTTCCTTCACTCCTCTCCTCCTCCTCCTCCTCTTACTCCATCAGCATCAAGATAAATAACATATGAAATAATAAATAACAGAAGATACCCATGAAAGAGCGAAAAAATGGTCATACTATTACTGAATGCAGAAATATACAGAGCTCCCGTTTTCTTTGATGTCCAGCTTTTTAGGGGGGGCGAAAGTAAAGCGTGGGTATACATAGATTTACATACATACAGACTTATTCAGCGTGTATGTGTGCGTGTGTGTGTGTGTGTGTGGAGAGGGTCATAGAGTGTGATTTAAGGAATGACTTGTTTTTCTACGTGTGTAATGACGTGGAATGAGAGTCGTGTGTGTAATGGGAAAGAAAGGAATGTGTGAGAGAGAGAGAGAGAGAGAGAGAGAGAGAGAGAGAGAGAGAGAGAGAGAGAGAGAGAGAGAGAGAGAGAGAGAGAGAGAGAGAAAGAGAGAGAATTTACATAGGTTATAAGAAATGTTTATGCAGTTTCCTCCTTCAATATTTCTTCCTCCTCCTCCTCCTCCTCCTCCTCCTCCTCCTCCACCACCACCACCATACGTCTTCTCAATGTATTTTTTCCTATCTTTTCAGACTAAAGAATCCCTGGGGAGAAGACGTCCTCCTCCTCCTCCTCCTCCTCCTCCTGTTCCTCCTCCTCCTCTTCTCCTGATTGGGTCCTTCCAATATTTGTAGACGACCTCGAGGGAGAAGAAAGGAAATAATGGAGAGGGAAAAGGAGGAGAAGGAGGAGGAGGAGGAGTAGGAGGAGGAGGAAGAAGAAGAGGAGGAGGAGGAGGAGGTAAAGGTGATATTATAGGGATGAAAAATTTGCGGAGTGAAGAAAGAAAGTCGAAAAAATATGTTGGTTATTTTCTTTTCTTTTTTTTCTTTTTTTGTTAGGGTTTGTAAATACGTTTTCTTTTGCGTTTTCTCATTTTATTTCTTTTTTTTATATTCGTTTTCTTTTTGCTTCATATTTGTTTGTTTATTTTTTTTCTATTACGCTTTTATCTTTTTTTTTTGTATGTTCATTCGTTTATTTTTTTATAATCAGGATTTTTGGAATGTTTTCTTTCTATTTTTCTATTCATTTTCTTTTTTGTGATCTTTTTTTATATTTT
Organism: Eriocheir sinensis; assembly: GCF_024679095.1. Classification (NCBI taxonomy): domain Eukaryota; kingdom Metazoa; phylum Arthropoda; class Malacostraca; order Decapoda; family Varunidae; genus Eriocheir; species Eriocheir sinensis. Next base: position 6,097,975 of record NC_066558.1, read on the forward strand.
CCTATTCACTTTATTATATTTTCGTTGTTTTCTCTTTCTTTTCGCTTTCTTTTTTATATTCGTTTATTTTCTCTTCGTTTTCTCAATATTATTTTTTCCCATTTTCTTTAGTTTTCTTTTTATTTTCGTATTTTCTTCGTTTTTTTATATTTTGTTTTCTATTTTTTTATATTTTCCTGTTCACTTTCTTTATTGTATTCGTTATTTTCTTTTTTCTTTCTTTTTTATATTCGTTTATTTTCACTTCATTTTCTCAATATTAATTTTTACTTTTTCTTTTTTTCTTTTTTTTCGTATTTTCTTCGTTTTTTTATATTTTGTTTTCTATTTTGTTTTAATTTTCCTCTTTCTCTTCTCTTTCGTTTTTTTCCTGCTTGTTCATTTTCCTCTTTTTTAGCCATTTTTTTCCTTTCCTTTTCCTTTCCTTCTCTTTTTTGTTCCCTTTTCCCGTTCTTCTTTTCCTTTGTTTTGTCCTTTCTTTTCTTTCTCTTCTCTTTCCTTTCTTTCCTTCTTTGTTCTCTCCTCTATCCCCTCCTTCTTTTTTTTCTCTTTCTTCTTTACGTAAAAAAAATAAGGCATAAGAAAAGAAGAAAAGAAGAAGAAAAGGAAGATACATAGAGAATAAACATAGAAGAGAGAGAGAGAGTGGTACATTGATTGGTTTTGTTATGATTGGTGGAAAAGATTCGACGGAGATAAAAAAAAAAAAAAGACTGAAAGACAGATGATTGGGTTCGTTGCTGAGAGAGAGAGAGAGAGAGAGAGAATAACAGAAAAATATGAAAATGAGATTCAATCAGTTTACACAATTTTGATCCGTAAGAAAAGAGAATGTGAGAGAGAGAGAAAGGAAGAAATAAATAAATAAAGAAAGAAAGAAAGAAAGAAAGAAAGAGAAAGAAAGAAGGAAAGAAAAAAGAAGTGAACAAACAATCAAGTAAAATAAATAAATAAATAAACAGACAAACAAACAAAGATGGAAAAAAGAAAGAAAGGAAGGAAGAGAGAGAGATAAAAACGGAGAAAAAAAAGAAAAAGACAGAGAGAAAGAAAAAGTGAGAGAGAGAAAAAAGAACGAAAGAAAGAAAGGAAGAAAGGAAAAGATGAAAAAAAGTGAGAAATACTGAGAGAGAGAGAGAGTATTTTCCTCCGCATTTGTGAGGGCGCGCGGGGTCACCTGTCGGCCCTCGTCACCTTTACCTGAGCCCTAATTACAGGTGATCAATCAAGGTGGGATTCTGTGGCTTCTGTTTTTTTCTTCTTTTATACGTGTTTTTTTTACTCTTTTGTACGTGTTTTTTTACTCTTTTATACGTGTTTTTTTACTCTTTTATACGTGTTTTTTACTCTTTTATACGTGTTTTTTTACTCTTTTATACGTGTTTTTTTACTCTTTTATACGTGTTTTTACTCTTTTATACGTGTTTTTTTACTCTTTTATACGTGTTTTTTACTCTTTTATACGTGTTTTTTTACTCTTTTATACGTGTTTTTTTACTCTTTTATACGTGTTTTTTTTACTCTTTTATACGTGTTTTTTTACTCTTTTATACGTGTTTTTTTTACTCTTTTATACGTGTTTTTTTACTCTTTTATACGTGTTTTTTTACTCTTTTATACGTGTTTTTTTTACTCTTTTATACGTGTTTTTTTACTCTTTTATACGTGTTTTTTTTTTTTACTCTTTTATGCGTGTTTTTTTACTCTTTTATACGTGTTTTTTTTTTAACTCTTTTATACGTGTTTTTTTACTCTTTTATACGTGTTTTTTTTACTCTTTTATACGTGTTTTTTTACTCTTTTATACGTGTTTTTTTACTCTTTTATACGTGTTTTTTTTTACTCTTTTATACGTGTTTTTTTTACTCTTTTATGAGTGTTTTTTTTACTCTTTTATACGTGTTTTTTTTTTACTCTTATACGTGTTTTTTGTTATTTTTTTTTCCTTTGTATGGGATTTTGCGACTTGTGTTTTTTTATGTAGTTTTTTTTTCCTGGTTTTATTCCTTTGTTTGGGATTTTGTGTTTTCTGTCCCATGATTCTTTTTTTTATTCTTCTATTTGTTTTTCTTTGTTTTCTACTTTATCTTTGTTTTTATATTTTTCCTTTGCGATTTTTTTTTTAATGTTCGTTTCTTTTCTTTCTATTTATTTTATTTTTTACTTTTTTGTTTCTTCCTTTTGAAAGAAGTAGATACTGAGGAGTTGCTGCTAAGAGAAGTAAGGAACACCAGCAACACACGAGGACACAATAAAAGATTGAGAAAGGGAAGATGCTTGAGAGACATAAAGAAATATAGCTTCCCGCAAAGAAACACAGTGGTTTGGAACAGACTAAGTGAGGATGTAGTATCGGCGAAGCGTGTACACAACTTTAAGGAAAAACTAAACAAGTACAGATATGGATACGGACCACACGAGCGTAAGCCCAGGCCCTGTAAAACTACAACTAGGTAAATACAACTAGGTAAACACACAGACACACAGACAGACAGACAGACAGACAGACAGACAGACAGAAAAAAAACATTTCATTCAATTAACAGTCATGAAGTTGGAGTTAAAAACTATTTCATTTGACACACTCACACACACACACACACACACACACACACACACACACACACACACACACTTTGATACATTAAATAGTTCTTTGTCCAGATTTATCAGCATGGAGAGAGAATATTATGCAAACTTGGATATCCTGTTTCCACACACTGCTTCACACACTTTGCTCGCCTCAAACGTGTGTGTGTGTGTGTGTGTGTGTGTGTGTGTGTGTGTGTGTGTGTGTGTGTGTGTGTAATGAGTTGAATACTAAACAGGAGAGAGAGAGAGAGACTTTGAATATTGTAACAGATTTTCACTTTAATCAAATTTGTCGTCAATTTCAGGGAGAGAGAGAGAGAGAGAGAATACGAGTTTTCAGTCACCGCCGAGTGGCCTAAGACTACCCACATGCTGTCCTGAAGACCACCTATCAACCCGGACTGTAGCTAAACTCTCAAAAGAAGATCAAAGATGAGTTCCGGGGGGCAGCATGAATCAAGCAAGACGGCGCCACTATAAACAGCTGCCTGCGCTATAACGGGCTGGATCCGACCACCAGGCCCACCAGGCAAGTCTATCGGTGCCTTGTCGAAACGTAAAGAAAAAAAGACAGACAGACAGACAAACAGAACTAGATGACCTATGAAAATTGCTCCAGATGTGACCTCCCGAAATTGACCTCTCTTCCGGCCACTTCTTTTGATTTTTTTTTTTTTTTTTTTTTTTTTTTAGGAGCAGCGAGTAGCGGGCTTTTTTTATTATTGTTTCCTTTTTTTGTGCCCTTGAGCTGTCTCCTTTGTTGTAAAAAAAATTCATCAGGTTTGTGTTCATTTCCAATCAGCTTCAACCCTCAACTTTTATCATTACCCTTAACGCTCTTATTTCCATCTTAATGAAGGCAGGAATTAAGAAGAAAACGGAGGAAGAAAAAGACGGAGAAAGCTCATCAAAGAGAACCTCATCTTGTTAAGGGGTCACTCGTGCTTCCGATAATTGCCATTGGTTTAAAAGGTGGACCGTTGACTTCCTAACCTAACCTAACCTAATCTAATCTAACCTAACCTAACCTACCCTAACCTAACCTTATTGCTATTGGTTGAGGTTGTGAGTTTTCAAATGTTAACTACTTATTTATTTTATTATTATGATTTGTTTTATTATGAGATGTAGACTTGTCTTTTGAGTTTGTGATAGCGTTTGTGATGGCGGGTTTTTTTTTCTCCCTAGTTTTGGTTGTTTGTTTTTAATCAGT
>NC_066558.1:6106779-6109279 GCF_024679095.1 Eriocheir sinensis
TGTGTGTGTGTGTGTGTGTGTGTGTGTGTGTGTGTGTGTGTGCGTGTGTCGTGACTGTTTCTTTCTCCATGCAGTTTTGTATTTCAGAAGTTTCTATCGACACACACACACACATTCAGGCACACGAAGATATATAGGAGACGGAAGAAGAGGAGGAGGAAGAGGAGGAGGGGAAGGAGGAGGAGGAGGAGGAATGGAGATAAGAGTAGGAGGAGGAAGAGGAAGAAGGAAATCGAGGAGGAAGACAAAAGAGCGAATACGAAAGAGGAAGAGAACAAAGAGGAGAAGATACAGGAAGAGGAGGAGGAGGAGTACAAAGGAAAAGCAAACAGCAACAGACCTCTGACTAGGCTGTTTGTTGTTGCTACCATCTACTCTAATCTACGAGTCAGAGACACAGGACAGCAAAGGCGAAGGCTCCTCCCCTCCCACCAGTCCCTCCATGAAAAGGAAGAATACCATGTAGTATAGAAAAACCACAATGGAATTTTACATGGACAGAAGGAAGATCATACACGACAACTAAGCTAACACTACTTTCTGTTAGACCGGAGCAAAATAGCGGATGTTCGGGTTAGCTTCTAAATATTTGTCTAGTCGGTTTTTGAACGTGCAAATAGTTTCGCTTTCGACGACGTTTTGAGGCAGACCATTCTATACACTGATGACACGGTTGAAGAAGAAGTGTTTTGATACATTTGAGTTGAAACGCTTCCTCGTTATTTTGTATCCATTGTTTCTTGTTACACTTGATTGAGAGACTGTAAAATAATCATGAACATTAACGTTATCGAATCCCTTGAACATTTTAAACACTTCTATAAGGTCACCTCTTAGCCAGCGCTGTGATAAGCTGAATAAGTTCAGTTATTTAAGTCTGTCTTCGTGCGGTTTGTTTCGCAGTCCAGGGATCATTTTCGTGGCTCGACGCTGCACCCTCTCGAGTTTATCAATATCCTTTCTGTAATAGGGAGACCAAAACTGAACACAATACTCAAGATGTGGGCGAACTAACGAACTGTACAGTGTCAATATTACTTTTTCTGCTTTGTGTTCAAATGTACGACCAATAAATCCGATCAGTTTGTGGGCAGTTTTTACTACTTCTGTGCAATGTTGACTCGGTTTAAGATCGTTCGAAATTATTACTCCAAGATCTTTTTCTTTGTTGGCTTCAGAAAGTCGCACTCCGTTAATTTGATAACGAATTCGATCGTTGTTGATTCCGATATGCATAACCTTGCACTTTTCAATATTGAAATTCATTTGCCATGTTCGTGCCCAACTACTTAAATGTTCGAGATCAGCTTGGAAGTGTTCTTTATCCATTGTCGTAGTGACTCTGCTGGCTATTTTTGTGTCGTCGGCAAATTTCGATACTTTACACGATAGCCCCTCGTAAGTGTCATTTACGTACACTAAAAACAGAACGGGTCCCAACACCGACCCGGAACACCGCTTTTGACATCTCGCCAGTCAGATGCTATACCATTCATAACAACTCTCTGTTTACGGTCGGTAAGCCAGTCTTTGAGAAATATTTGCGACGTGCTCGATTTTTGTTTTCAATTTGGCGTTTGAGTTGATTGTTCCACCACTTAAGTTGGCTGCTGATCGTCTTTTACGGAATGGTTCGCATAAATTCACGGCTCTACTTAAAGTTTCTGTGAATGTTTCCCAAGTTTTATTTATATCTGAGGCTGCAGAAATTTTCGCTCCAGTCTGCATTCGCTAGTAAATTTCTTGGTTTGTCAAAATCCTGCTCGTCGGTAATCAGGTATTTTTTCCTCACTCGTTTTCATGTCCCCTTTGATTCGATGATCGCTGTCGCTGAATTCTGTACCAACATTGAGATCATTAACTTGGCTTTCTTTAGTTGTGAGAACAAGATCGAGGACGTTATTTTCGCGAGTTGGTTTATGCACATGTTGATAAAGCGCACTTTCTAATAAGTTACTGTATAGATCGTGACCTGAGTGTGTATTTAACGTGTCTCCACAACTCTTTACTGGTAGGTTAAAGTCTCCCATAATTACAGCTTCAAATTGATTGCATATGTTAGAAATTTATTCGAACAGTTTTCTGTCTTTTTTTTACAACAGAGGCAGCTCAAGGGCACAAAATAAAAAGGAAACAATAATAAATATAAAAAAAGCCCGCTACTCGCTGCTCCTAAAAAAAAGGATCAAAAGAGAGGTCAATTTCTGGAGGAGAGCTGTCTATTTGCATTGCTTGGTTTGGAGGTCTATAAACAATGCCAATAACTAATTTACTTGAACGGTGTTTAATTTCTACGAAAGCGGTGTCTATATTTATTCTTTCCACTTTGATAACACGTGGATTTAAACCAGCACGAATATATAAGATGACGCCTCCACCAACTCGGTTTTCTCCGTCGCAAAGAAAAATTGAATAGCCGGGTAAGCTAAATTCCGCAATAAAATCTCTGTTATTTGTATTCAACCATGACTCCGCGACGGCGATAATGTGGACGTTTTCC
>NC_066558.1:6114279-6121779 GCF_024679095.1 Eriocheir sinensis
TTACTTCAAAAGATATCGCAATTTATATTTTTCCTACCGTATAATTTGGGGGCCTGAATCGAACACTGTCCTCCATCTTGGCTTAGGAGGTTTTTTTATTGTTTTTTTTCTTCATCAATGAGTGTTTGCCTTTCAAGAAAACATGGGTACCAATATCTTGTCTGGCTAATGGACTAAAAATACATTAATACCAATACAATAACAGTGACCAGAAGAAGAAGAAAAAGTAGAAAAAAAAAGAAGGAGAAGGGAGGAATAGGAGAAGCGAAAAGGAAGGAAAAAACAAGAAAAAAGAAAATAAGTAGAAAAAGAATAAAAAAAAGAAGGGAGGAGGAAAAGCGAAAAGGAAGGAAAAAAACAAGAAAAGAGAAAAGAAAAGGAAGTTGAAGAAGAGGAGAACAAAAGAAGAAAGAAAGAAAAAAAATAGAAAAAAATAAAAAGTAAAAAAATAAAAACAAAAAAGTAGAAGAAGAAGAAGAAAACGCTAAGATGAACAACAACAACAACAACAACAACAACAACAACAGCACACCCGTCACTTCATCCTCCCCCCCCCCCCACCCCACCCCACCCCCACCCCCACCCAATCACAAGTGTGTCGGTGGTCGCTGTTTACCTGCGCGCCACACCAACAGGTCGGCAAGGCGAGTTAATTGATTTCTCGCCCTGGTCGGCTACACAGGTAAACAGACAGGTAATGAGATAGACAGACAGATAGATAGATGAATGATATACACAGATAGATATATAAATAGACAGACAGATAGATAGATAGATGCCTTTGACCCTAAGCTCCTCGTTGTATCTAACCCCACCTAATATCGCTGTCCATGAATTTATCCTAGTCTATTTTTGAATGTGATGGAAATTGTATGAAATTCACCTACATATAACTGGATCATTATTCCACTCATCCACCACCCTGTTAGTAAACCAATTTTTGCTTCATGCCTGTTGAATCTGAATTTATCCAGTTTAAACCCGTTACTTCATTGTCCTACCTGGTTCTCTTACCAACAAAACCTTATGAATATCTCCCTCACAGAAGCCCCTCCATCCATTTATAAACCCCTCGATCATGTCTCCACACGCACCTTCGCCTTTCTAGAGAATGCAAGTTTAACTGTTTGAGTCTTTTCCTCGTCTGCAATGGTAAGTTTCTCAACCCCTGAATCATCTTAGTCATCCTCCTCTGCACCAGAATTCTAACATTTTGATATCCATTCTACAGTAGGGTGACCAGAACTGAACCGCATAGTCAAGATGAGGTCTAACTAATGCTAAATATAGTTTGAGGAAGACTTCCAGGGCTTCTGTTTAGCTTACGCTCCCCAGAAATAAATCCCAGTACCCTATTAGCTCGATTTCTAAGCTTGAATGCATTATGCCTTGGACGGAAGTCAGGGGAGCTCACTAAGACCCCTAAATCCCTCCTGCACCCAGACCTACTTATGAAGGAGTGTCATTTTAAGCAATAGTTATGTGAGGGTTGTTCCTACCACACTCAGAATACTGCACTTCCCTACCATTGAACTCCATCTGCCATTTATCCTTGCCCAGTCATATAATCATGTTGAGTTCACCTTGGAGAATACTAGCGTCCTGATCCGACTCAATTACTCTACCGATCTTGGTATCATCTGCCAAATTTATTTCAACATCACTACTAATTCCTGTGTCTAAGTCATTGATATAAATAATAAACAAAAGTGGACCCTATTACTCCGAACCTTGTGGGACCCCACTCGTAACACATCCCCAGTCAGATCTTTTACCATTGATTTGCACTCTTTGCTTCCTATTGCTAAGCCACGCCTTGACCCAGTTCAAAACTTTACCCTCTACTCCGTGAGCCTGTAATTTAAGCAACAGTCGTTGTGAGTGGTCATATGTATCATTAGGGCCATTACTTCAAAAGATATCGCAATTTATTTTTTTCCTACCGTATAATTTGGGGCCTGAATCGAACACCGTCCTCCATCTTGGCTTAGGAGGTTTTTGATTGTTTTTTTTCTTCATCAATGAGTGTTTGCCTTTCAAGAAAACATGGGTACCAATATCTTGTCTGGCTAATGGACTAAAAATACATTAATACCAATACAATAACAGTGACCAGAAGAGGATGAAGAAGAAGTAGAAGAAGAAGAAGGGAGGAATAGGAGAAGCGAAAAGGAAGGAAAAAACAAGAAAAAAGAAAAGAAGTAGAAAAAGAATAAAAAAGAGGGAGGAGGAAAAGCGAAAAGGAAGGAAAAAACAAGAAAAAAGAAAATAAGTAGAAAAAGAATAAAAAAAGAAGGGAGGAGGAAAAGCGAAAAGGAAGGAAAAAAACAAGAAAAGAGAAAAGAAAAGGAAGTTGAAGAAGAGGAGAACAAAAGAAGAAAGAAAGAAAAAAAATAGAAAAAAATAAAAAGTAAAAAAATAAAAACAAAAAAGTAAAAGAAGAAGAAGAAAACGCTAAGATGAACAACAACAACAACAACAACAACAACAACAACAACAGCACACCCGTCACTTCATCCTCCCCCCCACCCCACCCCACCCCACCCCCACCCCCCCACCCAATCACAAGTGTGTCGGTGGTCGCTATTTACCTGCGCGCCACACCAACAGGTCGGCAAGGCGAGTTAATTGATTTCTCGCCCTGGTCGGCTACACAGGTAAACAGACAGGTAATGAGATAGACAGACAGATAGATAGATAGATAGACATACAGATAGATATATAAATAGACAGACAGATAGATAGATAGATAGATAGATAGATAGATAGATAGACACATGTTATAGATAAAGTATTAGAGATTTGTTTTATTTTCTCTCTCTCTCTCTCTCTCTCTCTCTCTCTCTCTCTCTCTCTCTCTCTCTCTCTCTCTCTCTCTCTCTCTCTCTCTCTCTCTCTCTCTCTCTCTCTCTCTCTCTCTCTCCTAATCGCACATCTTCTCCTCTTAATCTCCTTTATATTCCATTAAAACCTCTTCTTCCTCCTCCTCCTCCTCCTCTTCTTCCTCCTCCTCTTCCTCCTCCTCCTCCTCCTCCTCCTCCTCCTCCTCCTCCTTCCCTCTTACTCGTCTCTTCCATTTACTCTTTTTTTATTTTTTTCTCTTACTCTCACTTATACTTTACTCCTCCTCCTCCTCTTCCTCCTCCTCCTCCTCTTCCTCCTCTCTTCTTCTTCTTCCTCCTCCTCCTCTTCCTCCTCTCTTCTTCCTCCTCCTCCTCATTAATCAAAACGTATTAAGAAACAAATTACCTGAGAGAGAGAGAGAGAGAGAGAGAGAGAGAGACCACACTCCACCAACAATTAAATTTCTTTCATAGACCAAAAAAAAAAAATACAGCGAAATAAAAAGAAAAATATTGTCCATTTAATACGTGAACGAAACCGAGAGGAAAAGAAGATGAAGAAAAAGAAGAAGAAAAGAAAAATGATGAAGAAAAGAAAAAGTAAACGAAGAAAAGGAAAAAAATAATAAAAAAAGAAAATGATTGTGAAAAAAAAAAGGAGGTGAAGAAAAAGAAGAAGAAAAAGAAGAAAAATAAAAGAAAAAAGTTGAAGAAGAAGAAAAGGAGAACAAAAGAAGAAAGAAAGAAAAAATAGAAAAAAATAGAAAAAAAAGTAAAATAATAAAAAAGAAGTAAAAGAAGAAGAAGAAGAAAACGCTAATTGTCGAAACGTTTGAACGAAACTTTGTGGAACGTTTCTCAGAGTTCATCGTTCACTCTCTCTCTCTCTCTCTCTCTCTCTCTCTCTCTCTCTCTCTCTCTCTCTCTCTCTCTCTCTCTCTCTCTCTCTCTCTCTCTCTCTCTCTCTCTCTCTCTCTCTCTCTCTCTCTCTCTCTCTCTCTCTCTCTCTCTCTCTCTCTCTCTCTCTCTCTCTCTCTCTCTCATCTTTCTTTCGTTTCTCTTTTTATTATCTTTTTTTCATTTTTCTTTCATCTTTCCTTCATTTTTTTTTTTGCTTTGTCTTCTTTTCATCATTCCTATTTTTTTCTTCTTTTTCCTTCTTTTCTTTTTCTTTTTTCCTATTTTCTTTTTTTCTTTTTCTTCTTTTCATTCATTTTTATCTTTTTATATCTTTTTCATTTTTTCTTCATTTTCTTCCTTTTTTCCTTTTTTTCTTTTTCTTTTTCTATCTCATCTTCTATCTGTCTATTCTATTTTCTTTTCTTTTTCTTTATTTATATTTTCGTCTTTTCGTTTTTTTCATTCCCATTTTCTTTTTCTTCCTTTATTGTTTTTTTTTTCTTTTCATTCATTTCTATCAAGTTTTATATTTTGTTTTTTCTTCATTTTTGTGATTTTTCTTTTTTCTCCATTTTCTTCCTTTTTCTTGTTTTCCTTTTCTTCTCCTTCTATCTATGTTGTTTTCTTTCTTTCTTTCTTTCTTTCTTCCTTTTACTTCTCTTATTTCTCCTTCCCTTTCTTTCTTTCTCTCCCTTTTCCTTCTCCTTTCATTTATCATCTTTTTCTTGTTTCCACCTTTCTTTCTGTCACATTTCTTTCGCTGTTTGTTTTCTTCTCTTCTAATCTTTTTTCTCTTTTTCCTTTTATATATTTTTCTTCGTTTATTCTTTGTTTCTTTCCTTTCATCCTTCCTTTCTTTTTCCTTTCTTCTTTTCTTTCTCTTCCTTCTTTTCTCCTTTTTTTATTGTTTTCTTTCTTTCCCTTCCTTCCATCCTTCATTCCTTCATTCATTCACTCTTAATTCTTTCCTTCCTTCCTTTTTTCCTTCTTTCCTCTCATGTTTTCTTTCTCTCTTCCTTCTTTTCTCCTTTTTTATTGTTTTCTTTCTTTACCTTCCTTCCGTCCTTCATTCCTTCATTCATTCGCTCTTAATTATTTCCTTCCTTCCTCCCTTCCTTCTTTCTTCCTTTCTTTCCAATCATCTTCTTTCTCTTCCTTCCTTCTTGATTCCTTTCTTTCTCCCTTTCATTCCTTCTTTCTTTTTTTCTATTCCTTCTTTCTCTTCATCATTCCATTCTTCCTTCCCTTCCTTCTTTTCTGCTTCCCTTCCTTCCCATCCTTCCTTCTTTCTTCCTTTTCTTCCATTCATCTCTTCTTCCTTTCTTTCATTCCTTCTTTCTTTTCCTTCCTTCTTTTCCTCCATCATTCCATTCTTCCTTCCCTTCCTTCTTTCCTTCCTTCCTTTCTTCCTTCCTTCCTTCCTACCTTCCATTCTTCCTTCCTTCCTTCCTTCCTTCCTTCCTTCCTTCCTTCCTTTCTTCCTTCCTTCCTTCCAAAAATGTTCTAGTAATAAAAACAAACAATATTTTACGATTATTTGTATTGTTCTTTTACTCTCTCCTCGTCCTCCTCCTCCTCCTCCTCCTCCTCCTTCTCCTCCTCCTCCTTCTCCTCCTCCTCCTTCCATTATGAGACAAGTTAGGAGCCTTACGAAGGACACACTTTCTTCCATTAGAGTAAAGAAAAAACGTAAAGAGGTGTGTGTGTGTGTGTGTGTGTGTGTGTGTGTGTGTGTGTGTGTGTGTGTGTGTGTGTGTGTGTGTGTGTGTGTGTGTGTATAATTGAAAACTGCTTCGTGATTATGATAGCAAAAAGTACACACACACACACACACACACTTTATTAAGGAATATTACGACCAATACTTTTTTTTATTACTACTATTATTGTTATGGCTACTACTACTACTACTACTACTACTACTACTACTACCACCACCACAAAAACTATTACAACTACTACTACCACCTTCATCACTACTACTACTACTACTACTACTACTACTACTACGATCCCTACCAGTTACTCTTTTCATATAAATTTATCATATTTTTCTTCTTCTCTCCTTCTCTTTTCTCTCCCCTTTCTGTATATTTTATTATTTTTACCTTATTATTATTTATTATTACAACTTATTTTCATTTCTTCTTTATTTTTATTCTTATTTCCTCTGTTCTTATTTATCACCCTTCGTTATTTATTTCCATCTTTGTTCTCCTTTTTTTCTCCTATTCCTCATTTTGTTAGTTTGTTTGTTTTATCTCTATTATTTGTTTCGTCTATTTTAATTTTTCATTTCATCTATACTTTCATTTTTATACATTCCCTCCTCTTAGTTTCATTTATTTTTTTCATTTATTTTTATTTTCATTTCCTCTTCTTTATTTAACTTCCCTTCATCTGTATAATCAACTCTTTTTTTCTTTCTGTTTCTTTCTTTCTCTTTAATTTCTCTCCTTTATTTTCATTTCCACATATGTATTTGCTTCTCTTCATTTCTCTTTTTTTTCCCTTCGTCTATCTTTTCATTGTTATTTCTCTGTTTCTACTTCCATATTTCCTTCATTTCTGTTTTTCCCTTCCTTCTTTTTCTCCCTTCCATCTCTTCCTTCTCCTTTCCTTCTTACTATTCGTCCATCCTTCCTTCCTTCCTTTCTTCTAATTTCTCTGTTTTTATTTTTATTTTCCTATTTCCATTCCTTCATTTCTGTTTTTCCCTTCCTTCTTTTCTCCCTTTCATCTCTTCTCCCTCCTTTCATTCTCTCCTTTTCCTTCACGTTATTCGTCCTTTCTTCCTTCTCTCCTTCCTTCCTTTCTTCTTATTTCTCTGTTTTCATTTCTACTATCCTATTTCCATTCCCTCATTTCTGTTTTTCCCTTCCTTCTTTTCTCCCTTTCATCTCTTCCCCCTCCTTTCATTCTCTCCTTTTCCTTCACGCTATCCGTCCATCCTTCCTTTCTTCCTTCTCTCCTTCCTTCCTTTCTTCTAATTTCTCTGTTTTCATTTCTACTTTCATATTTCCATTCCTTCATTTCTGTTTTTCCCTTCCTTCTTTTCTCCCTTCCATCTCTTCTCCTTCCTTTCATTCTCTCCTTTTCCTTCATCCTTCCTTTCTTCCTTCTCTCCTTCCTTCCTTTCTTCTAATTTCTGTTTTCATTTCTACTTTCATATTTCCATTCCTTTATTTCTGTTTTTCCCTTCCTTCTTTTCTCCCTTCCATCTCTTCTCCCTCCTTTCATTCTCTCCTTTTCCTTCATCCTTCCTTTCTTCCTTCTCTCCTTCCTTCCTTTTTTTCTTATTTCTATGTTTTCATTTCTATTTTCCTATTTCCATTCCTTCATTTCTGTTTTTCCCTTCCTTCTTTTCTCCCTTCCATCTCTTCCCCCTCCTTTCATTCTCTCCTTTTCCTTCATCCTTCCTTTCTTCCTTCTCTCCTTCCTTCCTTTCTTCTTATTTCTCTGTTTTCATTTCTACTTTCATATTTCCATTCCTTCATTTCTGTTTTTCCCTTCCTTCTTTTCTCCCTTCCATCTCTTCCCCCTCCTTTCATTCTCTCCTTTTCCTTCTTTCTATCCTTCCCTCCTTCTCTCCTTCCTTCCTTTCTTATTATTTGCATTTCTTCCTATATTTACCTTTCATCCTTTCTCTCCTAGTTTCCCTTCGCCTATGTTATTCCTCCTTTCTTTGTTATTTCCGGGTCGTGTTGGCGAGGGCGATAACGTTAGGTCAGGCTTAGGCAAAGGTTTGACCCACTCT
>NC_066558.1:6126779-6141779 GCF_024679095.1 Eriocheir sinensis
CTTTTTCTTATTTCTTTATTGCAATATTTTAGCTTAGTTTCCCTTCGATTGTATTATTTTTAAGTGTATTTTTATTTTTTTATTTTTTTAACAGTTATTTTTTCTACTTTTTCTTATTTCTTTATTGCAATATTTTAGTTTAGTTTCCCTTCGATTGTAATATTTTTAAGTGTATTTTTTTTTTTTACATTTGTTTTTTTCCCTTTCTTTTTTTCTTTTTTTGCAATTAAATTTCTCTTCTTGTTTTACCTCATTTTCATTTACTATCCCTTCAATTGTCATATTTTTAGTGTATTTTTTTTACAATCTAATTTCTACGTTTTTGTGTTTTTTTGTTTTTGCAATCTTTTTTTTTCTTTCTCTTCCTTGTCTTCTTTGTTTTCCATCTTGTTCATGTCATTTTCACTTGTTTTCCTTTTGTGTTTTTTTCCCCTTACTTAACCTTTTCCACCCTTATTTGACCCCTTTTCCACCCTTCACCCCTTCACTTTTTTTGCTTGTTTTCCATTCGTTATAATAAATTTTGCTTGTTCTTTTCTCTCTTTGCAATGTTTCTTTTAATCTTTTATTCATTGTTTTTTCCTCTTTTTCAACATTTTTTTCACTTTTCTGCTTGTTTTCCATTCGTTATAATAATTTGTGTGTGTTCTTTTCTCTTTTTGCAATGTTTCCTTCACTCTTTTAATTTTCACAATATTTTATTTTATCAGTTTTCTCTCTCTGCAATCTTTTATTCTTTGTTTTTTTTTCCTCTTTTTCAATATTTCTTTCACTTCTTTGCTTGTTTTCCATTCGTTATAATAATTTCTGTGTTCTTTTATCTCCTTGCAATGTTTCCTTCACTCTTTTATTCTTTGTTTTCCTCTTTTTCAATATTTTTTTTCACTTTTTTGCTTCTTTCAATTCGTTATAATAATTTCTGCGGGTTCTTTTCTCTCTTTGCAATGTTTCATTCAATCTTTTATTTTTTCACAATCTTTTCTTCTATCAGTTTTTCTCTCTCTGTTTGCAATCCTTTATTCTTTGTTTTTTTAGTCTTTTTCAATATTTCTTTCACTTTTTTGCTTCTTTTCCATTCGCTATAATAATTTATGTGTTCTTTTCTCTCTTTGCAATGTTTTTCTCTCTTTGCAATGTTTCCTTCAATCTTTTATTCTTCTTTTGCAATTGTCTTGTCTTCGTTGTCTTCCTCTTTTTCACCTTAGTCTCGCCTTAGTTTCCCTCGTGTTTTCTCTCGTCTTCCTTTTTCTCTGCAATATTTTTTCTCTTCTTTTTCTTCCTCTTTTTAAATCTTCTTTCACATTTTCATTCTTCAATTTTCTTCTCTTCATTGTCTTCCTCTCTTTCATCTTCGTCTCGCCTTTGTTTCCTTCGTTTTCTTTCTTCTACCTTTTTTTTCTGCAATATTTTCTTTCTCTTCTTTTTCTTCCTCTTTTTAAATCTTCGTTCACATATTCACTTTATTTGCCTTCTCTTCTAATTATTTTCTCTTTTTACAATCTTTCTTCCACATTTTTTTCTTTTTTTGTAATCTTTCTCTTCGTTTTTCTTCCTCTTTCTTCATTTTTTTGGCCTCATTTTGTCTTCAGTTTGTCTTCCGTTTTCTATTTACGATTTTACTAATTTTTTTGCCTTGTTTTAATTATTTTCTCTTTTTACAATCTTTCTTCCACATTTTTTCCTTTTTTGTAATCTTTCTCTTAATTTTCTTCCTCTTTCATTTTTTCGACTTCATTTTGTCTTCAGATTGTCTTCCGTTTTCTAGTTGCGATTTTGTTATTTTTTCCCTCCTCTTCTCTTCTCTTTTCTCTTCTACATTCTCTGTCTCTATGGCTGGAGGTAAATCTCTTGATATTGAAGAGACGGAGTCGTAATATTCCGTGGTCAAATCCTTCTCTATCTCACTATCTATCTATCTATCTCTATCTATCTATATCAAACTCTATCCTATTTCGCTTTCTTTTCTCCTGTTTCCCCTACTCCCTTTTTTAATCTCTCTCTCTCTCTCTCTCTCTCTCTCTCTCTCTCTCTCTCTCTCTCTCTCTCTCTCTCTCTCTCTCTCTCTCTCTCTCTCTCTCTCTCTCTCTCTCTCTCTCTCTCTCTCTCTCTCGTAAGCTCTGTTGCTATCCATCTGTCCATCAATTTTGCTTTCTCTCTTAATCTGTCTATTTCCCTTACTTCCTTTTTTCACAAGCTTTTCTATCTATCTCTCTCTTGTTTGTCTGTTTATCTGTCTACCTCCTCCTCTATCAATCTATTTCGCTTTCCCTCTTTCTCTCTCTACTTCCCTTACTCCCGTTTTTCTATTTCATTCTCTCTTCCTATCTCCTCTCTTTCCTAATTCGTTATCGTTTCCTTCTTCTTCCCTCATTCTCTATTTTATTTTATTCTCTTCTTTTCCTTTCCTTCCCTTCGTTATTTACACACGCAGACATGCAGCTTATCTTTCCATCTTTCTCTTCTTTCTGTCTCTCTGTCTATATCTATCTCACCTGTTATCATTAAGTTGCAGACCAGGTAATCACTTTTTGTCTGTCTTTTCTGTGTCTATCCATCATTCTGTTTGTCTTTATCCTTTTCTATATACCTACCTATCTCTCTATCTCTTTATTACAGTTTATCTATCTTTCTATGTCACCTTTCTTCATCAATATGGAAATCAGGTAACATCTTTCTACATCAGCTTCACCGAGGTTGGGCGTTCTGTATCGTCTCCGCCAGTTCTTTTCTCCCGCACAGTTGCTATCCATATACAGGGGCCTTGTCCGCCCTCGTATGGAGTATGCATCTCACGTGTGGGGGGGCTCCACTCACACAGCTCTCCTGGACAGAGTGTAGTCTAAGGCTCTTCGTCTCCTCAACTCCCCTCCTCTTACTGACAGCCTTCTACCTCTTAAATTCCGCCTACATGTTGCGTCTCTTTCAATCTGCTACCGATATTTTCATGCTGACTGCTCTTCTAAATTTGCTAACTGCGTGCTTCCCTCCCTCCTTCGGCCCCGCTGCACTCGACTTTCTACTCTTCCTCATCCCCATACTGCCCGAATCCCTTATGCAAGAGTTAACCAGCATCTTCATTCTTTCATCCCCTTCACTGGTAAACTCTGGAACTTCCTTGATCTGTATTTTCTCATGCCTACGACTTGACAACCTTCAAGAGGAGAGTATCAGGACACCTCTCCACACGAAACTGACCTCTCTTTTGGGCACTCTTCTCTACTCTCTTTTATAGATTTAATCATTGGGGGGCCTTTTTATTTCATATGTTTTTTGCCCTTGAGCTGCTTCCTTTACTGTAAAAAAAAAAAAAAATCCTACTTCCCTCTCTTTTTTTTTTTTTTGTTCTTTGTGTATCAATTTACTTTTTTTTATTTTTTGTTTTTACGTTTGAGCCTAAAGCGCCGGTAGGTCTGCTTGAGGATGCTTGAATCGAAGTCGGCTCCAGCCCGTCATGACGCAGGCAAGTGTTTATATTGACGCCGTCTTCTCTTGGCTCATGCTGCCCCCCGGAACTCCTTCTTGATTCACTTGGACGGTTTCCTCTAGAGTCCGGGTTGATGGATGGTCTTCAGGACAGCATGTGGGTAGTTTTAAGCCACTCGGCGGTGACTGAAAAATCCAAGGTGGTAGCGTGGGGATTCGAACTCGCATCGTCCATCACGCGGTGAATGTGGGTCCAGCACGCTACCACTCAGCCGCCGCCTACGCTACCTTTCATCAATGACCAGGTAACATCACTCTCACTCTCGCCGTCCATCAGCCTCCCACACCAGCCTTCACCTGCGCCACAGTCATCGACATGCACACCTGGCGAGACTCATTAAGCGACAATTAAAAACCTGATCGGATATGCAAATTTAAAGGGAAAACAAAGAGAAGGAGGAGGAGGAGGTGGGGGTAAGGGAGAAGAGGAGGAGGAGGAGGAGGAGGAGGAAGAGATCAACTAAATTAAAGGAAGAAGGATAGGAAGAAGAAACTGATGGAAAAGAAGAAAAGAAAAAGAAAGGAAAGAAGAAGAAGAAGAAGAAGAAGAAGAAGAAGAAGAAGAAGAAGAAGAAGAAGAAGAAGAAGAAGAGAGAGAGAGAGAGAGAGAGAGAGAGAGAGAGACAGACAGACAGACGGATTATGACGGATTGCTGGTCGCCCCACATTCTCTCTCTCTCTCTCTCTCTCTCTCTCTCTCTCTCTCTCTCTCTCTCTCTCTCTCTCTCTCTCTCTCTCTCTCTCTCTCTCTCTCTCTCTCTCTCTCTCTCTCTCTCTGTCTTTCTTTCTTTCTTTCTTTCTTTCTTTCTTTTTCTCTTTTCTTTTTACTAGTCTCCTGTTTTTATTGCAGTTTTTTCTTCTTCCTCACTTCATCAAACATTTTTTTTCATACCTTCCTTTTTTCTTTCATTCAATTTCTTTTTTTCATTTATTTTCCTCTTTATTTTATTTTCCTTTTATTTCTTTCCCTTTTCATTCAACTTTCCAACTTTATTTTCAGTGTATCGAGTTTTTCTTTTATATTTTCATTCTAAGGTAATGTATGAATTTCTTTTATTTCTTTTTTTCCAATTTATCGAGTTTGTTTATTTCCACTTTTTATTCCTCCTCCTTTTCCCATTTATTTTTTTTTTCATTTCCTTCCTTCTTTCTCTTCTTTTTCTCTTCTTTCTTTCCTTCTTCATTCAAATTTTCAACGTTTTTTTTTTATTTATCGAGTTTCTTTCTTATATTCTCACTTATTCCTTTTCATTTTTCCTATTTATCATCTTTTTTTTCATTTCCTTCCTTCTTTTTCTTCTTTTCATTTTCTTTCTTTTCTTCTTCATTCAAATTTTCAACGTTTTTTTTAATTTATCGAGTTTCTTTTTTATATTTTCACTTATTTCTCTGCATTTATTCTTATTTATTATCTTTTCTTTCATTTCCTTCCTTATTTCTCTTCTTTTCCTTCTCTTTCTTTTCTTCTTCATTCAAATTTTCAACGTTTTTCAATTTATCGAGTTTCTTTTCTTATATTTTCACTAATTTCTCTTCATTTTTCCTATTTATCATCTTTTTTTTCATTTCCTTCCTTCTTATTCTTCTTTTCCTTTTCTTTCTTTCCTTCTTCATTCAAATTACCAACGTTTTTCAATTTATCAAGTTTCTTTTTATATTTTCATTTATTCCTCTTCCTTTTTCCTATTTATCATCTTTTTCTCATTTCCTTCCTTCTTTCTTTTCTCTTCCTATTCTTTCTTTCCTTCTACATTCAAATTTTCAACGTTTTTCAATTTATCGAGTTTCTTTTTATATTTTCATTTATTCCTCTTCCTTTTTCCTATTTATCATCTTTTTTTCATTTCCTTCCTTCTTTCTCTTCTCTTCCTTCTCTTTCTTTTCTTCTTCATTCAAATTCACAACGTTTTTCAATTTATCGAGTTTCTTTCTTATATTTTCATTTATTCCTCTTCCTTTTTCCTATTTATCATCTTTTCTTTCATTTCCTTCCTTCTTACTCTTCTTTTCCTTTTCTTTCTTTCCTTCTTCATTCAAATTCACAACGTTTTTCAATTTATCGAGTTTCTTTTCTTATATTTTCACTAATTTCTCTTCATTTTTCCCATTTATCATCTTTTTTTCATTTCCTTCCTTCTTTCTCTTCCTTTTCTTTCTTTCCTTCTACATTCAAATTGCCAACGTTTTTTCAATTTATCGAGTTTCTTTTTATATTTTCACTAATTCCTCTTCATTTTTCTCATTTATTATCTTTTCTTTCATCTCCCTTTCACGAATTTCCAAACCCAAGTCAACTCCCTCCAACACACGTGACGAGAGGGCGAGGGGCGGCGATCCACCTTCACCCACGACCAGAAGGCAACTAAACTCTACGCACGTGGCTCGCCCATTTATATAGCCACAGAGGGAGGGAACTGGGCGGGGCTTAGTGACGTCACCACCACCACCACCACCACCGCCGCCGTGTCATAAAGTCCTGATATTACTCGTCTAAAGTAATATCTATGGCGGCTCACTGGTCAGAGGGATAATAAAAGATATATATGAGATGTGGTGCCCTTATTTGGTACTGACGTATCGGATTGGTACTTCTGGTTATTATTTTTTTATGAGATGTGGCCTTATTTGGTACTAACGTATCAGATTTGTACTTGTGATTTTGGTACCGTTATTTTTTGGGTACCGTTATTTTTTGGTACCGTTATTTTTGGGTACCGTTATTTTTTGGTACCGTTATTTTTTGGGTACCGTTATTTTTGGGTACCGTTATTTTTTGGGTACCGCTATTTTTTTTACAGTAAAGGAAGCAGATCTAGAGTAAAAAATTAAGTGGGAAATAAAGCCCGCTAGTCACTGCCCTTATAGAAGAGGATAGGAAGAAGAAACTGAAGGAAAAGAAGAAAAGAAAAATAATGGAGGAAGAAAAAGAAAGGAAAGAAGAAAATGAAGAAGAAGAAGAAGAAGAAGAAGAAGAAGAGGGTGAGGAAATAGAAGTTTGTGAAAGAGTTAAATGGAGAGAGAAAGAAGAGAGAGAGAGAGAGAGAGAGAGAGAGAGAGAGAGAGAGAGAGAGAGAAAGAGGACCACACCTGATCTGATAAAAGAGTGTATGGAAAAGTGGCCAAAAGAGAGGTCAGGATCGGTAGGAGAGGTGTTCAGGTCAAGTCGTAGGCAGGAGGAAATACAGACGAAAAAAGATTGTTCCAGAGTTTACCAGTAAAGGGGATGAAAGAATGAAGATGCTGGTTAACTCTTGCATAAGGGATTTGGACAGTATAGGGATGAGCTTGAGTAGAAAGTTGAGTGCAGCGGGGCCGAGGGAGAGGGGGAGGCATGCAGTTAGCGAGTTCAGAAGAGCAGTCAGCGTGAAAATATCGATAGAAGATAGAGAGACAACCTGGCGGCGGAAATTAAAAGGCAAAAGACTGTCAGTAAGAGGAGGGGAGTTGATGAGACGAAGATCCCTTTAGACTCCACTCCGTCCAAGATAGCGGTGTGTGTGGAGCCTCCCCCCCCGCCCCAACCCCACCCCCCCACAAACGTGCTGTAAAAAAATGAAAAAAAAGGAAAAATAGAGTAGAGGAGAATTTAATATCTGCTTTTCTTTCCTTTTTTTCTATTTCCGTTTATTTTTTTGTCTCCTCTTCCGTGTTTTCTTCTCTTTTCTCTTCTCCTTCCCTTCCTTTCCATTCCCAAACGAACGTCCGTGTTACAAAATTGACTCTCGTTTGAGCCGAAGCACCGCATCCCTCAGCCTGCAAATAAAGGTCTAGAGCCTGTCTTCTCAATCCTTTCGGCGCCCAAGTACACATATTTAACAAGGCTTTCGTGAGACTTGATCGAAGTCTTTAAATGGATGAAGGGTTTTAATAAAGGGGATGTCAATAAATTTTTGAGAGTGAAAGAGCCAGGTAGGACGCGTGGCAATGGTTTTAAGTTAGACAAATTCAGATTCAACAAAGACATAGGCAAGAATTGGTTCACCAATAGAGTGGTGGACGAATGGAACAGGCTTGGGAGCCATGTTGTGGGTGCCAATACCATAGATACATTCAAGAAGAGGTTAGATAAAGCCATGGATGATGAGGTAAGGTGGGGTTGAGTGTACAGGAGCTGCCTTGTATAGGCCAACCGGCCTCTTGCAGACTCCTTACGTTCTTATGTTCTTATGTTCTTATGTAAACCCGACGCTCTGAGACTTGTACGCCCAAACTGCCTTACGATAATGATAAAGGAATCCTCAAACTGACCCGCACACGTAAGATAAGTAAAAAGTACGGTAGAAAAATTAGCGAAATGATTGAGAAATTATAGTTAAGAGAGAGAGAGAGAGAGAGGCACTTCCCATCCTGTGAATGTAATTCTTCAGCCAGTTTGGCTGCCAAGGCAATAAACCGTATATTATTATTGTTATTATCATTATTATTATTACACACACACAGTATGATGGAGATGAAATAGAATGGGAAACAGATAGACTCTATCTGTTTCCCATTCTCTTTCCTTTATATATATTTTTTACTCCATCATATTTCTTTTTATTTCCTTTTTATTCACGTAACTATTATTTCTCTGTGTATCATTTTGCTAACTTTTCTAAGTCTTTTATTTACCACACGGGAGAGTGTGTGTGTCCGCTCAAGGGAGAGTGTGTGTGCCCGCACAATGGAGTGTGTGTGTGTCTGCACAATGGAGTGTCAGTGTGTCTGCACAATGGAGTGTCAGTGTGTCTGCACAATGGAGTATGCGGGCGAATTGTTTTCACCTCAAGGAACTAGACGTCCCTGCCCTGCATAGTCTCAGGTCACCCTTAGACAAGGTGTAATACCTGATCTGTCTCCCGTGCCAGGGTCACGGTGAAGCCTCTGGGCAGCAGCAGTGGTGGATTGGACTGCAGGCAGAGGATCTCTTTATGAGACAATGGCTGGAGTTCCAGGGTCCTAGTCAGCTGGACCGTGCCTAATTATTTAGGCCTGCGGTGTAGAGGAGTGTGGCGACCTCTACACTAAAAAAGCCTCCTGGGAACCAGTTGTCGGTGTGAACTCCCGTCCCTCCTCTCTATCGACGGTACTCCCATCCCTAGTCTGCATAACAGCTGGTTCTTGTTTTCTCCTGAAAGAGATGTCTTCCGTGGGCCATTTGAGGTTGTACCTCCCGGCTTCTAGGTGGAGTTTCTGAGGGTTTTTCTTATACTCAAGGAATATTTCAGCTTTTTGGTCTCTCAGGAAAGGCGTCTGATACTCTCTAGAGTTGGTGGAGAACACCTGGTGACAGGTGCCACTGGCGAGGCCTCGAAAGGGTGGCAGAGTTGGGTTAGACGTTTCGGAAAGTGGGAACGAATTGCTGGTTCCTCTCATCCCTTGCCAGCTCTGCTCTGTGTGACTACGCCGGCCCCGTTCTATCGGACAAAACTTCGAGGACAATAGCTGAAAAGCGCCGGGTTGTGAAAGTCTCTCTCGTGACCGAGGCTCAGGACAAGCGATTGGTCTTTGAGGCGTTTTCAAGACCCTGTGGGAGCGAACTCCCAGTGTTGGAGGCATCTAACACAGCAGTATCTAATTTCCATGCACAATTTTTATACATTTCAATTTATGGTCACAATTTAAGTTATTTCGAAAGCGCTTTTAATATTTGCCCAAACTGTTAACTCGCTTAAATTTCTAACAATGCCTTCGAACCTTAAGTGTGACGTCTGTCCCGGACGTTTTGCAGCTCAGTTCTTCCAGCTGAGTAAAACTTGCCGCCTCTGCGTTCAAAGATTACATCTTCAGAAGG
This sequence comes from Eriocheir sinensis, assembly GCF_024679095.1. NCBI lineage: Eukaryota > Metazoa > Arthropoda > Malacostraca > Decapoda > Varunidae > Eriocheir > Eriocheir sinensis. The sequence continues at coordinate 6,136,036 of NC_066558.1, forward strand.
CTGTGACTGAATGGAAAGTCAAGCACAATGAACTTGAAAAGAAATTTGTAGCCCTTCAGGAATTTGTTTTAACTAATGTGGCAGTGACTCCACCATCGACGGTGGAGAGGCCCTCCACCGAGACTGTGCCCTCTCCAGACGACCCTCCTGCTTCACGGGAGGACGTGTTACCTGCCTCACAGGTTGACTCCCAGCCTGCCTCACAGGATAACCCCCAGCCTGCCTCACAGGCTAACCCCCAGCCTGCCTCACAGGCTAACCCCAGCCTGCGCCAGCCTGCCTCACCTGCTTCACAGGCTAACTCCCAGCCTGCCTCACAGGACAACTTCCAGCCTGCCCCACTTAACGCTTCTCTTCCTGCTTCACAGGATGTCGGGTTCCAACCTGTAAGGAATGGAGCCAAACCGAAGCAGGCAACCAAGGATTTACTGATCCCCACTACCTTCAATAGGTTCCAGGTGCTGGCAGACACCATGGAGGATGAGTTCGAGACTCGCCTAGTTGGGGACTCCATGGTGCGTGGCCAGCTGGTTGAGTTTTGTGGTCGTTCATCAAACGGCCGCAGAAAACGTTACTGCTATCCAGGTGCCAGACTGGACGACATCACCGCAGCGTGCGATGATGTCACGAGAAATGCCGACCGAAACACCCTCTTTGTCATTCACGCGGGGACAAATGACGTAAAGACAACCCTTTCTGAGGAACTGCTTGAGAAATATCACCGCATGATCAAGCAGTATAAACGTAAAACGGATGCCAGTAACATCATAATCTCAGGAATCCTCCCGAGGGTCGGTGCCGAACCTAGCTTTTACAGTAAGGCCTTCAGCACAAACAACAGATTTCAGTCCCTTTGCTCACAAGAAAACGTCCAGTTCGCTAATTTGTGGAACAGTTTTTACTACGATTCAGACTTGTTCCTTGCTGATGGCATCCACTTAAACCCTGTTGAAGCAGCCTGTTTGGAGGCTGCTCTGTGACCAAGTGGCTCTTCGAAAGCCAAAAACGCGGAGGCGAGGACACCAGCAGCTCCACCGTAAGGGTGCACTCAACCCGCAAAACTCCTGACTCGAATCACATTAAAGCTTGCTATGTAAACGCTCGTAGCCTACGTAACAAATTTGAAGACTTAGAAGTCCTCGCAGCTACAAATCATTATCACATCATCGGAGTCACAGAATCTTGGATAGACACTTCAAATAGACATTTCATTGCGGAATATAGATTACCGGGTTATACCATTTTTAGTCATGAAAGAGAGAACAGACAGGGTGGAGGCGTTATCTTTTATATCCACAACTCTCTCCATCCAGTATCCGTGAAAACAGATATTATAACCAATGTAGACACGGTCTTCATTGAAATTAAAAATAAATCTCGTAAAATAGTAACTGGACTTATCTACAGACCGCCAAGGCAGACTCTTGATATCGACCACGCATTAAGTGAATTATTATTAGAAACAAGTAGCAGTTGCGAGGCTGTAATTGTTGGGGACTTTAACTTGCCAGTGAAAAGATGGGGTGAACCGTTGAACTGTCATACAGGGCTCGACCTGTACACAAATTTACTAGAAAGTGATTTGCATCAACACGTTCAAGAACCGACTCGGGAAAATAATATACTTGACCTTATCTTTTCAACGACAGCTGATCTAGTTAACGAAGTAAATGTTGGTCCAATTTTTAGTTCTAGCGATCACCGAACAATCACATTCAGCATCAATATGAAAGAAAGTAAAGTAACTCCTAGTAAAGAAAAGGTGCCTGATTATCAGAGAGCGAATTTCGTAAGACTCCGATCAATTCTAAATAATTCTGACTGGACTGAAATCACGGCGGAAACAGATATTGATAAATCTTGGGGGGCCTGCACCACAATATTGAACAATGCCATAAGCATATGCGTACCCTATCGTAACAGACGTTCAGCTTCTAAGAAGAAACCCAAATGGTGGAATAATGAAATTCAAAATAGCCTATCTCTTAAAAAATGCGTATATAGTAGATACCATACCTGGGCACTTCCGCACCTCGGTCCGGACCTCCGCTCCTCCGCACCTGCGGACCGCCAAACGAGGTGCGGAAGCCCGGAAGTGCGGAACGTTTTCAAAAGTGCGGAAGTAACAGGTGCGGACAGGGGAAATTTTGGGTCCAGACTTCCGCACCTGAGATTTTCAAAGATAAAAAACGAAGACGACAAACAGTCCGCGGCATTACTTTCGCGCGTTTTGGCGGGCTGTGTGCTACCAGCTGATCACTGTGTCAATTTTCTTTTTCTTTTCAGAATCTTTTGACATTTAGTGATTCACTGCGATTATTTAGTGTTTAGTGTTTACAAATAAACATGGACAGATACGTGAAAAGAGGTGATAGCGACAGGAGCAGGAGTGTGTCAGGGGATAGTAGCGTCAATAGCGTGAGCTACAGAACCAGCACGCCTGCACCGTCAGCCTCCAGAACCCCTACGTTGCTGGCGACGTCAGACATTTCCTTGTCTGACGTGGAGCTGAACCCCTTCAGTGTAATATATATATATATATATATAGAGATATATATATATATATATATATATATATATATATATATATATATATATATATATATATATATATATATATGAAGCTTGATGTATTATTGCCTTGTACTATTTTGTTTTATTTTTGAGGTGCGGACTAGTTTTTTTCAAGCGCGCTTTAATAGTTTTGGGTACAGTAGCGGAGGTGAGGAGGTCCGGTAGCGGACCGAGCGAAAAAAAAAATAGGTGCGGCAGTACAGGTGTGGACTACCTGTGTCCGAGGTGCGGAGGAGTAGCGGACTACCCCAAATCCAGTAACGCGCCCAGCTCTGGTAGATACATATCAACTCAGAGCGAGGCTGACAAACTAGAGTTGGACAGAATTCGCCGCGAAACCAAGAAATTAATAAAACGAAGCAAGAAAAATCTTGAAGAATATATAGCGGAAACAAGTAAATCTAATCCTAAAGAATTTTTCAGCTATGTAAATAATAAAAAGTCACTCACTTGTGGTATCGGACCGCTTGCTAATGAAAATGGTAACCACACGAACGATGAAAATGAAATGGCTACAATCCTAAATAACTTTTTCGCATCCGTATTTACCGACGAAGATTGTTTATCACCTCAACCGCCGGAGGTTAGAAGGACCGAAAAGATGTTAAGTGGCGTGCTCATCGTAGAAAGTGACATTTTACGTACAATTGAAAAGATTAAAGTAAGCAAAGCTCCTGGTCCAAACAAAATTACCCCTAGGGTCTTAAAAGAAATCAAACATCAAATTTGTAAACCGCTCTCCATCATATTCAATAAATCTTTAACAGCTGGAAAAGTTCCGTCGGATTGGAAACTTTCAAATGTCACACCAATTTTCAAAATGGGTTACAAGTCTAATCCAGGAAACTATCGACCAATTAGCCTGACATCTATTGTTTGTAAGTTAATGGAGACTATCATTCGCGACAATATGGTGAAATTCTTCGAAGAAAATAATATGATAAATAATTCGCAACATGGCTTCCGTAGTAAACGTTCGTGTTTGACTAACTTACTTGATTTTTTTCACTATATTTTTGAGGTGTTCGATGAAAGCAGATCAGTAGATATCATATATCTGGGTTTTCAAAAGGCATTTGATAAGGTCCCCCACCAACGATTGCTCAACAAACTACTGGCGCACGGTATCTCGGGTAACATTCACAATTGGCTTGCGGACTGGCTCTCTGAGCGGAAACAGAGAGTAGTTCTAAACGGTGTTACATCTAACTGGCTCGATGTCAAAAGCGGCGTACCTCAAGGATCAGTGCTTGGCCCCATGCTCTTCTTAATTTATGTTAATGATATCGATGATGGGCTCACTGGCAAAGTATCAAAATTTGCTGATGACACAAAAATTGCTAGTAAAGTAACTGCGACACTCGACGAAGAAGCTTTACAATCAGATATAGATCGACTTGCACGTTGGGCCAATCAATGGCAAATGAAATTTAACGTTGACAAATGTAAAGTGTTGCACATCGGAAAAAATAACAATCGCGTTCGGTACGTAATGAATGGCCAACAACTTTCTGCAGTAAGTAAAGAAAAGGATCTTGGAATCACTATATCAAGCGATTTAAAGCCCGGTCAGCATTGTTCAGAGGTAGTTAAAACTGCAAACAAATTGGTTGGCTTCATCGGACGAGTCTTTAATAATAAATCGGAAAAAAAAGTAATATTAAAACTGTATAATTCGTTGGTTCGACCCGTCTAGAGTACTGTGTACAGTTTTGGTCTCCCTACTACAGAAAAGACATAGAAAAGTTGGAACGGGTTCAACGAAGAGTAACAAAGATGATTCCTAGGTTGAGAAATTTGTCATATGAACAAAGGCTTAAAGAAGTAAATTTATTCAGCCTATCAAAACGAAGAATGCGAGGCGATCTAATAGAAGTGTTTAAAATGTTTAAAGGATTCAGTGATATTAATGCGGAAGATTACTTTACAATTGATCGATCAAATAGAACAAGAAGAAATCACAATTTGAAGATAAGTGGTAAAAGATTCTCGTCGCACGAAGCTAAACACTTCTTCTTCAATCGAGTTGTTAATGTTTGGAACTCTCTACCCTGTGATGTCGTTGATAGTACAACAGTTACGGCCTTCAAGAATAGATTAGACAAGTGTTTTGAATCCAACCAGCAACTAAGATATTACTCATTGTCGTAATAACGTTAAGTTCTTTCGAATACTGGTGTCCTTGTCCGCTTTTATCGCCCGGTTAGTGGTAGCAGTAATGGTAGTTCTTTCCTCTTTCCTACATAATTTCCATGCAGTTTTTCCATGCTGCATGGTTCTTTTTCCTTTCCTGCCAGCTTTGGCTGGAGCCTTCGCCTTTACTGTCCTTCATCTTCCACTTTTGATTAGATAGTTAGTGTAGCTTGTCACAAACAACCTCGTAAGGACCAGCAGGTCTGCTGTTGTTTGTTCTTCCTTTGTGTTCCTTTGTGTTCCTTTGTGTGTGTGTGTCTGCACATGGGAGAGAGAGTGTGCCCGCACAAGGGAGAGTGTGTGAGCCCGCATACTGAAGAGTGTGTGTGCCCGCATACAAGAGTGTGTGTGTGTGTAATAATAATAATAATAATAATAATAATAATAATAATAATAATAATAATAATATACGGTTTATTGCCTTGGCAGCCTTGGAGATGCAAGCAAAATAAAATTAAAATATAAATGTAAAAGAATAAAATTTACAATCTTTGGTGCAATAAAGTAAGAGTTAAGATAAACATGCGTAGCATCGATGGAGAGATAAAAGAAAATTACTATAAAAGACGAAGAGCTTGTGGCAACGCATTACCATATACACCATAAGTCCAGTTAAGAGAGATTTACTTATTATTGATTAGTCTAACTAGGGTCGGTACAGGGTTGTTCGGTCAGTTCGGGAGCGTCTAGGCACCAGCTTGTGCGGCGCGGCGGGGGGGTGGGGCAGGAGGAGGTGACGGTGGCGGGGGTTGTTAAGGAGTTGCTGGAGGAGGTTGTTAGTACAAAGGGTGTTTAGCGGCTTCAGGCCCAGTGAACCCAGTGCATAATTGTAACCTGAATATGAGGTGCCGAGGATGATCCTGGTTGCTCTTTTCTGTACTTTTTTCAAGTTTATTGCTCTGTGTGGTGTTGAGGCTGGAGAACCAGAAAGGAGAGGCATATGTGAGTTTAGGAAAAATGAAAGTTTTGTTGATATT
>NC_066558.1:6149279-6236779 GCF_024679095.1 Eriocheir sinensis
CGCCGCCACGCCCACGCGCGTGCTACAGGCCGTGGAGGACTCCCCTGCCGGCGGTGGCGGCGCGGTGGTGGTGGAGGAGGCGCGACTGGTGACGGCGCTCCTGCGGGTTCTCAGCCACTTCTCGGTGCGCGTGTTGGCGCTGGCCCTGCGGCGGCTGGGGGCCCTGGGGGCGGGGGGCGAGGACCCCCTGCTGGGCGTGGTGGCGGAGTGGTTCAGCGCCGTGGTCGCCAGCGGCCTGCGCCTGGACCCTGCGGCCTGCCTGCTGCCGCCCGCCGGGACACCCCTGCTGCAGGCGCTGGCCCAGCACTTCCGCCGCCGCCATGACTCCGCGCTGCTGCAGGTGGCGGCCTTCGCGCTGCTGGGCGGCGACACGGCGAGTATTGAGGCGCGGGCCTTCGGAGAGGCCGTGGCGCGGGAGGTGGCGGCAGTGCAGGACACGGCGGTGCGGGGCGCCTGCACGCTGGTGGCCTTCACCTGCTGCCCGCGGCCTATCTTCCTGCAGAGCCTCGCCGCGCGGGCCCCGGGCCAGGCCGCTGCGGACGTGGCGGCCTGCCAGCGCGCCGCCGCCGCCGCGCACCCCAAGTACCAGGAGCTGCTGGCCGCCCTGGCCCGCCAGGCGGCGCCTCTGCTGCACGCCGGGGCCCTGCACGAGTAACGACTCTACGTGGGCGGGGTTTGTACACCCACTTCACAGGAAACTCCGCCCCCCCCCACCCCCTCCCCGTGCTGGCCTGGACACACTAACACCCACCCCGCCCACCGTTACCCGTGACGCCATCTATACACCCGGGGCCACATTCACACACTGCGTCACCACACCCACACGGGCCACCCTCATCCCTGCGTCACGCCCCCACACCGCCCCCCTCAGCCCCACACACACAGGCCGTCGCTGGTCACCGCTTCACCGCACCCCGTCCCCGCTGGGCCCCTGCTGTACACGGCGCCGCCCACCTGGTTCCCGCGCGGGCCGTAGTTACACACGTAGAGGCGACTCACGCCGAACATGAAGGGCACGAAGTACGTGGCGCCGCAGCCGACCTCCCGCGTCGACGCCCACACCACCTGCGGCAGAGGACAGTGTTAGAGCCGCTGGGACGCGCTGCAGTGAGGACCAGCTGTTAGTCAGGCGTTAGGAGCTCTTACTTAACCCACACACACCCCACACGACCTGCGGCAGAGGACAGTGTTACGGCAGGTGTTACGGCAGGTGTTACGAGCTGCAGTTAGGACCAGTTGTTACAGTCAGGTGTTAGGAGCTTTCACTTTCACTCCGCACCCTTCCTCCACCTCTCCTAACAACCCCAAACCTTACTCGCCACGATTTCTTTCGCTTCTGTCTTTACTCTCAAAGTCATAAGCCCGTATTTTTAAACCTCTCGGCTCCTCATTTCGTCTGTTTTAAAAGACTCCTAGAAGTTATAGGGATTTTCATGCACTGGTAAACTCTGGAAATGCCTTCCATCGTCTGTATTTCCTCCTGCCTATGACTTTTCCTCTTTCAAGAAGAGTGTATCAGGACACCTCTCCATCCGAAATTGACCTCTCTTGTGGCCACTCTTATCTAATTTCTGTTGTGGGAGCGGCGAGTAGCTGGCTTATATATATATATATATATATATATATATATATATATATATATATATATATATATATATATATATATATATATATATATATTATTTTTGTTGCCCTTAAGCCGGCTCTTTTGTTGTAAAAAAAAAAAAATGATCATTCTCTTGTGCCGTGAACCTTCGCAATTACTCTTGAGAACACGACTGACCTCCTCTTCGGCCTGTGAGTATAGTTGACGTGAGTGGCGGCAGCGTCTGAGGATGCCGCCCGTTATGTTAGTGCCCCCGGCCAAATATTTAGCTGGGTCCACCCTTGCATCGCCCCGTGCTCTGCGTTATCAAGATGCAGCAGAGAACACCCGTCTGAACTTTCCTGTTCGTGACACGTTCAAGACAAGATTGAGATGGCGTGTAGGCATACTTGCTTGCTTGTGTGTGTGTGTGTGTGTGTGTGTGTTTAAGCTATGTGTGTGTGTGTGTGTGTGTGTGTGTGTGTGTGTGTGTTTAAGCTATGTACGTGTGTGTGTTGATACTGTTAGTGGTGCGTCTTACGTCTCCGCTTATCACGACATTATCACCACTTCATCACTTCCTCACCTCAAGACCATCCCTTCACGACTTATATATCAAGCACCGGTAGCTCAGTTGGTAGAGCATCCGCACGCCACGCGGTTGGCCCTAGGTTCGAGTCCTGGCCGGTGTACTTTTTATATTTGGCAAAACAGAGTATCGAAAGGTTTACTGACGGAGGAGGAGGAGGAATACATAGGAAGAACAGACACCAGAAGACCTGTCGGTCTATGGCGAGGGTGTCTGTTTACTACCGCTACTACTAGTAATCTACGTGTGGTAGGACAGGATAGAATAGATGAAGGCTCCTCCCCACCCACCTCTCCCTCCGGCAACGTGCCGGCAGGAAATAAAAGAGAACACCATGTGCCTCTAAGGAAGAAAGGGACATGGAAATTTTACAGTAAAGAGAGAAATAAGAGGAAATTACTACCCCTAACTTACGCTAGTGGTGACCTAAGCTGTGGGGGAAATTATTAAGTCGTCAGGTTGGCGCCGTGCTGCAGTGTGCCTGAAACATACGAAAATGGTCAGTAAAATCTTATATCCCTGAAATACGTATCCAATGAAGACTTGAAGCTATTGATACTCTGTGCGCTAACTACTGACGGTGGGAGTCTATTCCAGTGATCGACGACTCTTATTGAAATAACTTCTGCGCGCCAATGTGTTACATCTGGTTCCCTTTAACTTCATACCGTTGCTGCGTGTTATTGTGTTGGGGTCTCTCTGAAATAGACTATCTGGGTTAATGTTTTCGAATCTATTAAGGATTTTGAACACTTCGATTAAGTCCCCTCTTACCCCTCGCTTTTTTAAGGAAAACATATTTAAACGCTGTGAACGCTCGTCATACGGCAAGTTACGGAACGTTGAAATTTTTGGGGTTGCTCGTCTCTGTTTCTTTTCTAGCAAAACTTGATCTTTGATATAATTCGGTGACCAGAACTGGACGGCGTATTCTAGGTGTGGTCTTACGAATGCTGAATATAATCTCTTCGTAAGTTCGGGTGATTTATAATCAAAGTTTCTTGATATTAATCCCAACATCATATTGGCTTTTTTACTCGCTGCAGAACATTGATCGCTCATTTTAAGAGTGTTACTGATAATGACACCAATATCTTTTTCTTGTTTTACTTCGCTGAGCTCATGTCCTTGAATATGATATTTAAAGTTAGGGTTCTTTTCACCAACGTGCATTACTTTACATTTATCTACGTTGAAACACATTTGTCACTTGTCGCTCCAGTCGGCAAGTCTTGTTAAATCTGATTGAATATCCTCGCAATTTTTACTCTTCGTTACCGTACCTCCTAATTCGGTGTCATCGGCGAATTTGGATACTTTTGACAGGATATCAGTCTCTAAATCGTTCACGTAAATAATGGATAGTGTTGGCCCCAGGACCGATCCTTGGGACACGCCACTGGTTACGGGTTGACAAACGGATGCTTCACCATTGAGAACTACACGCTGTTGTCTATCTGTGAGCCAGTCATGAATCCACGCGCGTGGTAACTGTTTGATAAAGAAATGTGACTGACCTCCTCTTCGGCCTGTGAATATAGTTGACGTGAGTGGCGGCAGCGTCTGAGAATGCCGCCCGTTATGTCAGTGCCCCCGGCCAAATATTTAGCTGGGTCCACCCTTGCATCGCCCCGTGCTCTGCGTTATCACGATAAGGCAAACATCCGTCTGAACTTTCCTGTTCGTGACACGTTCAAGACAAGACTGAGATGGTGTGTACTACTTGCTTGCTTGTGTATGTGTGTGCGTGTGTGTGTGTGTGTGTGTGTGCACCATTTACAGTATCCACACACGCACGTACATAGCTTAAACACACACACACACACACACACACACACACACACACACACACCCCTCCCACCCACACACACAATCTTTCATCCTCTCGATATGTTTTCCTATTCCTTCCTGTTGTTGTTGTTGTTGTTTCCTATCCCTTCCCTGCCTCCCATGTAAAAAAATAAATGATAATAATTAAATAATGCGTGACTTGAAAAGTACGCCCACACCTGCCCTTACCTGAGTGTAATGGCTGATTACTTCGGTGCCGGGTTCGAACGAGTCCACCCGTCCAGCAGAGAACACATCGACCTCATCATACCAAGACTCCACCGCCAGCTTCCAGTCCTGAGGGGGAGGAGGAGGAGGGAGGAGGAGGAAGGAGGAGGAAGAGGAGGAGGAGAAAAAGAAGGAGAAGAAAGGACCAGAAGATGATGATGATGAAAAAGAAGAACAAAAAGAAAAGGAAGGAAGAGGAGGAGGAAGAGAGGAGGAGGAGGAGGAGAAAAAGAAGGAGAAGAAAGGAGCAGAAGATGATGATGATGAAAAAGAAGAACAAAAAGAAAAAGAAGAAGAAGGAGGAGGAGGAGGAGGAGAAAAAAAGAGTAAAGAAAATAGAAAAACAGGAAAAAAAGAAAAGTAGGACGAGAAGAAGAAGAAGAAGAAGAAAAATTATAAGACCAGCACATACGCTATATTTCTGCTCTCTCTCTCTCTCTCTCTCTCTCTCTCTCTCTCTCTCTCTCTCACTTACCGACACTTTCTTCCCCTCCCACTTATAGTAAAGGTTCTGGCCCACTTCGTAGTCTCGGGAGCAGATTCTTCGGTCCTTGTACTGGTCGTGAATGAACTGACATCGGTCTGCCCAGTCCTGTTGAAGAAGAAGGGAGTGCCGGGTTGTAAGAGGAGGTGAGGGAAGGGAAAGACGAAACGAGGGGAGTAGGAGGAAGAGGAGGAGAAGGAAGATGATGGTGTAGAAGGCAAAGGAAGAAGAAGTGCCGTGTCATAAAAGAGAGGAGGTAATGAGGGAAGGGAAAGACGAAACGAGGGGAGTAAGAGGAAGAGGAGGAGAAGGAAGATGATGGTGTAGAAGGCAAAGGGAGAAGAAGTGCCGTGTCGTAAAAGAGAGGAGATGATGAGGGAAGGGAAAGACGAACGAGAGGAGTAGAAGGAAGAGGAATAGGAGGAGGACCAGTACAGTTTAGAGAAAGAGAGATGAGATGATAGTGTAGAAGGCAAAAGAAGAAGAAGTACCGTGCAGTAAAAGAGAAATGGTGATGATGGAAGAAAAGGAAGAACGAGAGGAGTAGGAGGAAGAGGAAGAGGAGGAAGACTAGTAGAGTTTAGAACGAAAGAGATGAGATGAAGGTGTAGGAAGCAGGAGAGAAAGAAGAAGAAAAAGAAGAAGAAGAAGAAAGAAAGAAAGAGTATTAAGAAGAGTTAGGTGTTGGAGGAAGAGGAAGAGGAAGAGGAGGAGGACCAGTACAGTTTAGGAAGAAAAAGATAAGATAATGTAGAAGGCAAAAGAGAAAGAAGAAAAAGAAGAAAAAGAAGAAAAGAAAGAGGAATAAGAAGAAAACGGTGTAGGAGGAACACACACACACACACACACACACACACACACACACACACACACACACACACACACACACACACACACACACACACACACACACACACACACACACCTTCCCTTTTCCCCCTCTCTCTCTCTCGTTCTCTTTACCTTCCCTTCCATTACCCCAAACACACACACACACACACACACACACACACACACACACACACACACACACACACACACACACACACACACACACACACACACACACACACACACCTGGGCCACCTGAGCCAGTTGGTCATTCCACGTCAGCTGGGTCATGTCAGAGGCTGGTGGTTGGCTGCCTGGATTGCCTCGCGTCTCGTTCCCCGCCGCCACCTGGAAAATGATAGGCCTATGTAATGTGTGCTCTTTATCTTTGTCTCTATCTTAGTCTGTGTGTCTATCTGTCTTCTTTTTCTTCTCCTCCTCCTCTTTCTCTTTCTTTTTCTTCTTTTTCAACTACGTCTTTTTCTTTATCTATCTTTATCTGTCTTTCTTTATCTTTTTATTTAAGTATCTATCTCTATCTTAGTCTGTCTCTCTATTTGTCTATCTTCTTTTTCTTCTCCTCCTCCTCTTTCTCTTTCTTTTTCTTCTTTTTCAACTACGTCTTTTTCTTTATCTATCTTTATCTGTCTTTCTTTATCTTTTTATTTATCTCTATCTTAGTCTGTCTATCTGTCTACTTTTACTTACTTAACTGACTTTTACTTTATTACTTTTCTTACTCTACTTTTACTTACTTAACTGACTTTTACTTTCTTATTACTTTTCTTACTCTACTTTTACTTACTTATATTTTCTCATTACTTTTCTCACTCTACTTTTACTTACCTAACTTACTTTTACTTTCTTATTACTTTTCTTACTCAACTTTTGCTTACTTAACTTACAGTATCTTACTCTACTTTTACTTACTTAACTTACTTTTACTTTCTTATCACTTTTACTTTCTTATCACTTTTCTTAGAACTACAGACAGACACTGGACAGACACATAACAGACAGACAGACAGACTCTCAGACAGGACACAGACAGACAGACACTCTCAGACAGACAGACAGAGACAAACAGACAGACGAGACGATACACGGCTTGTTTAACAGACGCGACGGAGACATGACAACTACGTGTGTTTTGTATCTTTATCTTTCTTTCTTTCTCTTCAGTTATCTGTCTTAGTATGTCTGTCTATCTTTATCTTAGTTTATCTCTATCTTAGTCTGTATATTTCTGTTAATGGCCTCACCCACTAAAATATATCAGTTATGTATTTATATTTATCTGTCTGTCTATCTATATCTTATCTATTCAGTTATCTTCTTTTGTTTAATCTATTTTTTTTTCTAATAGTAAAGGAAGCTACTCAAGAAATAACGAAAAAAGCGTTTCCTCTGATTTCCCTAAACTCACACTCACTCATACTCACCTCATATTCATCCTTTACTCACCTAACTCATCATTTTTTTCACTTCTTCATCATTAACTAGCTTATAATTCACTCTATTCTCTTATCTGTACTTTACTATACTCACACTCATTCTTACTCACCTCATACTCATTCATTACTCACCTAACTCATTTTTTTCACTTCATCATTAACTAGCTTATAATTCACTCCATTTTCTTTTCTTACTTTTTTCTAAACTCGCACTCACTCATACTCATCTTTACTCACCTAATACTCAGCTAACTCATTTATTTTTTCACCTCTTCTTCACTAACTAGCTTATAATTCAGTCCATTTTCTTTTCTTACCTTTCCTTAACTCACACTCACTCATACTCACCTCATACTCATCTTTACTCACCTAATACTCAGCTAACTCATTCATTTTTTCACCGCTTCTTCATTAACTATTTTATAATTCACTCCATTATCTTATCTCTACTTTCCTATACTCACACTCACTCTTACTCACCTCATACTCATCTTTACTCACCTAATACTCAGCTAACTCATTTATTTTTTCACCTCTTCTTCATTAACTATTTTATAATTCACTCCATTCTCTTATCTCTACTTTCCTATACTCACACTCACTCTTACTCACCTCATTCTCATTTTTACTCACCGAATACTCAGCTAACTCTTTTAATTTTTCACCTCTTCTTCCTTAACTAGTTTATAATTCACTCCATTCTCTTATCTCTACTTTCCTATACTCACACTCACTCATACTCATCTCATACTCACCTCATATTCATTCTTTACTCACCTAACTCATTATTTTCTTCACCTCTTCTTCATTTACTAGCTTATAATTTACTCCACTCTCTTATCTCTACTTTTCTATACTCACACTCACTTTTACTCATCTATTACTCATCTATTACTCAGCTAACTCATTATTATCACCTCTTCTTCATTAACTAGTTTATAATTCACTCCATTCTCTTATCCCTACTTTCTTATACTCACACTCACTCTTACTCACCTCATACTCATCCATTATTCAGCTAACTCATTTATTTTTTTCACTTTTTCCTCACTAACTTACTTATCATAATTGTCTCCCTTATAATCACTCCATTTTCTTTTTCTCACCTTTCTGAAACCCACACTCTTTTATACTCATCCTTATTCACCTAATACTCAACTAACTCATTTATTTTTTCGCCTTTTCTTCGTTTACTTACTCCTTATCATAATTATCTAGCTTATAATCAATCCATTTCCTTATCTCTACTTTCCTAAACTCACACTCACTCATACTCATCCTTACTCACCTAATACTCACTTCACTCATGTATTTTTTTCACCTCTTCATTAATTTACTCCTTATAATTGTCTGCCTTACACACGATCCGTTTTCTCTACTATCCTATACTCACACTCACTTATACTCACCTCATACTCATCCTTACTCACCATGTACTCAACATATACTCACCTTTCTCACCTGTTCTTCCACCTAACAGTTAACACACTACACATACCCACCTCTCATAACCCACACTCACCTCATACCCACCTCTTACTCATCTTATACTCATCCTTACTCACCATACACTCAACATAACCTCACCTTTCTAATCTGTCCCTTCAAAATTAATAACAGATAACACGCCACACTTACCCACCCCTCTTAACCCACACTCACTCATACCCACCCCTTACTCACCTTATACTCATCCCTCACTCACGCACTCACTCACCCATGCTCGCAGGCGGTTGTGTGCGTCCAGGATGATTTTTTTCTCTGTTGCGTTCACTCCACTTGTATGAACATCGCACTTCGTTGGTTCATACAGCGTTCTCACGATCTCACAAGCTTCCGTAGTAGTAGAAGGAGTAGTAGTAGTAGTAGTAGTAGTAGTGGTGGGAGTTGTTGCAGTAGTAGTGGTGGTGGGAGTCGTAGTAGTAGAAGTAGTAGTGGTAGCAGAAGTTGCAGTGGTAGGAATAGTGGTTGACACGGTGAAAAACTGGTTGAGAATAGCGGAAAACGAGCCCAGGGTTGTGGTAGGTTGTGGTGAGTGGCTGCGTGGTTGACTGGGGGTGGTGGTAGCGATTGTGGTAGTGGTGGTTGAGAGAAAGTAATGCTGGTCAAGGATCCCCCATTCTGAACCATACGGAGTGGTGGTGGTTGTCTGGTAGTATGGGGTCGTAGTGGTAGGGGTAGTAGTAGTGGTAGTAGTAGGTGTGGTTGTGGTGGTGGGTGTCGTGGTGGTAGTAGAAGTAGTAGTAGTAGGTGTGGTTGTGGTATGGGTAGTAGTATTAGTAGTAGTATTGGTAGTCGTTGGGGTGGTGGTAGTAGTAGTAGTAGTAGTAGGCGTAGTAGTAGTAGTAGTAGTAGGCTTAGTAGTAGTAGTAGTTGGAGTAGTAGTAGTGGTAGAAGTAGTAGTTGGGGTAGTAGTAGAAGTAGTAGTAGTAGTCGGAGTTGTAGTAGTGGTAGTAGTATTAGGTGTTGTGGTAGTAGTCGTAGTAGTAGGCGTAGTAGTAGTGGTAGTAGGAGTAGTAGTAGTAGTAGGAGTATTAGTAGTAGGAGTAGTAGTAGGAGTAGTAGTAGTAGTAGTAGTAGTAGTGGTAGCAAGATTGAAACGTGGAGGGGGGATGTCCTGTGTATTAGTAGTAGTAGTAGTAGTAGCAGCAGCAGTAGTAGGAGTAGTAGTAGTAGTAGCAGCAGTAGTAGCAATAGGCCTAGTGAAAACACGTCTTCGTGGCGAAAAAGGCATTAAGGATGAGAAGATATTCCTACGAGTCCTCGAGTAGGACCTTCGAGGGGAGTAGGACATCCTGGTGAACATTCCCTTAGAAGGACTCGACTTGGGCATTGACATCCTAGCCGCGTACCTCCTCCTGTAGGATGGGGTGTATCTGCGGGTGTAGGAGGAGTACCTGGCAGCTCGAGGCATCCCCTTCCTGTAGGACATTGAGGGGTAGGATCTTCTGTAGGATGAGGAGGAGGATGTGCTGCGTGCCTCTCTTGGAAAACGAAGACGAAAGGAAGAGGAGGAAGAGAAGGAGGAGGAAGACGAGGAGGAAGAAAAGGAAGGGGAGGAGGAGGAGGATGGTAAGGATGAGGGTAAGGAAGACAATGAGGAAGAGAAGGAAGAAGAGGAGGAGGAGGAGGAAGAAGAAGAGGAGGAAGAAGGACAAATGAGAGAGGTTCCTATATCCTTTTTCAGAACTCCGTCACCACCACCACCGCCGCCGCAGGTCAAATCCAAGCGACGTGATTGGTCCAGAGCCTTCACACGTGACCTCCATTTAACCACGTGACCTGACCTGACCTCGGCCCGCCCCGCTGACACTGCGAAAAGGGTCAAAGGTCAGCCTGATGCAACGGGGGTTCAATCAGAGAGAGAGAGAGAGAGAGAGAGATACTTACCCATCAGCAGCAGGAGAGAGAGCAGCGACAGTCCTACACCTTCCATTGCAACCTGCTGACTGACCTGCTGACCTGTGCGCTCTCTCTCTCTCTCTCTCTCTCTCTCTCTCTCTCTCTCTCTCTCTCTCTCTCTCTCTCTCTCTCTCTGTGTGTGTGTGTGTGTGTGTGTGTGTGTGTGTGTTTTGCTGACATTGATGGACATGTTTGCTGCTAACGTTGTTGTTGTTGACACGGATGTCGCTGCGCACGCTGACGTCAGTGGTTTATCAGACGCGCTGGCCGGTGATTGCAAACATGTGCTGTCTAGTGTAAGTGTAGACAAGACGCAGGGCAGGAGAGTGAAGGCCTCGGTAAATGGGAGAGAATTTTGCAGGACAAAGATGATACTAGAGTATGGCGAGCCGTAGACAAGAGGGGCAATGTTGATTTGTCAGCACATACTGATGATAGAGGACCTAGTGATGAAGGTTTTAAAGTACAACTTGAGAGAATACTCAACCCTCCACGACTCCCTCACGATGGTGACGTTAATACAGATGTAAACATTCCTCTTTCGGATGACCCCATTTCTCCAACCGAGGTTTGTGATAAGATTAGGAGCCTGCGGCCAGACAACGCCAGCGGCCCGGATGGACTTTCCCCTGGTATTTAATAATAATAATAATAATAATAATAATAATAATAATAATAATAATAATAAATGGTTTATTTACTTGCAGGCCGCCATACGGCTGAAAATACACAAAATACAATACGAGTTTCATGTGATGAGTAATGGGGGAAGTGGGGAAGGGTGATGTGTGTGTGTGTGTGTGTGTGTGTGTGTGTGTGTGTGTGTTACCTGCACATTTGATGCTGACTTAAGTGGCCTGTACCCCGCCCTGGACTAGCCCCAAAATGTTCACTACTTTCAAGAAGGGAGACAGGAATAATCCAGATGATTATCGGGGTATTAGTGTCACGAACTCTATTGCAAAGCCGTACGACACGGTTATTTGTGAACGCCTGTACATAAGAACATAAGAACGCAGGAGTCTGCAAGAGGTCGGTAGGCCTGTACGAGGCAGCTCCTTTGACCCTAAGCTCCCGCGTATCTAACCCCACCTAATATCGCTGTCCATGAATTTATCTAGTCTATTTTTGAATGTGACAATTGTATTGGCACTCACCACATGACTGCTAAGCCTATTCCACTCATCCACCACCCTGTTAGTAAACCAATTTTTGCCTATGTCCCTGTTGAATCTGAATTTATCCAGTTAAAACCGTTACTTCGTGTCCTACCTGGTTCTCTTACCAACAAAACCTTATGAATGTCTCCCTTATTAAAGCCCTTCATCCATTTATAAACCTCGATCATGTCTCCACGCACCCTTCGCCTTTCTAGAGAATGCAAGTTTAACTGTTTGAGTCTTTCCTCGTATGGCAAGTTTCTCAACCCCTGAATCATCTTAGTCATCCTCCTCTGCACCGATTCTAACATTTTGATATCCATTCTATAGTAGGGTGACCAGAACTGAACCGCATAGTCAAGATGAGGTCTAACTAGTGCTAAATATAGTTTGAGGAAGACTTCGGGGCTTCTGTTGCTTACGCTCCTTGAAATAAATCCCAGTACCCTATTAGCTCGATTTCTAGCTTGAATGCATTGTGCCCTGTACCGGTTCAGGCCGTGCCGGAGCAGGCTGGGGCGCAACAGAAGCGGGGGTGTCTTGAGCACATTGCCACATTGCGCCTCGTTACTGACTCGGCAAGGAGGATAAAAAAAGTATTATTTGTAGTATTTATCGACCTTTCTAAAAGCGTATGACGTAATGCCAAGGCACACACTGCTCAGGACACTCCAACGCTTGGGGTGCGGAGTGGTCATGTTGGCGGCGATCATTGCCATGTACCGCGTGACGGAGTGTTGTGGGTGTGCTGCTGTTACCTCCACGGTGGGGGTCAGGCCTGTCTACATCATGGCTCCTCTTTGCAATTTACGTTCATGAGTTGAAAAAAATTATGAAAACTCGGTGCGAACGTGAAACTTTCATCGACTGGCTACATATTTTGTTATTTATGGATGACGCGGTGCTACTCTCCACATCAAGGCCAAACATTCAACGGAAGTTAAGTATATTACAAGAATTTTGTGATGAGTATGGTACGAGAATTAATGCAGAAAAGACAAAGTTCTTCGTGATCAGCGGCGGACCAGGCGACGCCGAGCCGCTGCGTGTGAACGGGCAACACTGCACCAGCAGAATCCGGCCTGAGCGGGGCTCGAACCGCCGCCTGTTTGGCCGTTAAGCCTTGCAGCGCAGCGCTCTACAGACTGAGCCACCGGGGCGTTGTGTGTGTGTGTGTGTGTGTGTGTGTCAAATATTGCACCGTCTTCTCTCTTATCTGATAACTGTTAGTGATAATGTAGCCTTGTATATCAAAGCGTGTGTTTGAATGTGGATGTGTGAGTGAGTGTGTGTGGATGGCTGGGTGTGTCAGCATGGGTGTGTGTGTACCGCTGTGCTGAGAGCCGCCCCATGTTCGTAAGGTAATGTGTGTGTGTGTGTGTGTGTGTGTGTGTGTGTGTGTGTGTGTGTGTGGGTGTGTGTGTAGCGCTGTGCTGAGAGCCGCCCCATATTCGTAAGGTAATGTGTGTGTGTGTGTGTGTGTGTGTGTGTGTGTGTGTGTGTGTGTGTGTGTGTGTGTGTGTGTGTACCGCTGTGCTGAGAGCCGCCCCATATTCGTAAGGTAATGTGTGTGTGTGTGTGTGTGTGTGTGTGTGTGTGTGTGTGTGTGTGTGTGTGTGTGTGTGTGTGTGTTTGACGCTGTGCTGAGAGCCGCCACATATTCTTAGTTAATTTGTGTGTGTGTGTGTGTGTGTGTGTGTGTGTGTGTGTGTGTGTGTGTGTGTGTTTGCCGCTGTGCTGAGAGCCGCCCCATATTCGTAGGTAATGTGTGGGTGTGGGTGTGGGTGTGGGTGTGGGTGTGGGTGTGGGTGTGGGCTTTCCCTTCCCTTCCCTTCCCTTGCCCTTCACTTCCTCCCTCCTTTCCCTTATCTCCCTCCCTTCTTGGCCCCATGCTCTTCTTAATTTATGTTAATGATATCGATGATGACTTGCAAAGTATCAAAATTTGCTGATGACACGAAAATTGCTAGTAAAGTAACTGCGACACTCGACGAAGAAGCTTTACAATCAGATATAGATCGACTTGCACGTTGGGCCAATTAATGTCAAATGAAATTTAACGTTGACAAATGTAAAGTGTTTCACATCGGAAAAAATAACAATCGCGTTCGGTACGTAATGAATGGCCAACAACTTTATGCAGTAAGTAAAGAAAAGGATCTTGGAATCACTATATCAAGCGATTTAAAGCCCGGTCAGCATTGTTCAGAGGTAGTTAAAACTGCAAACAAATTGGTTGGCTTCATCGGACGAGTCTTTAATAATAAATCGGAAAAAGTATTATTAAAACTGTATAATTCGTTGGTTCGACCCCGTCTAGAGTACTGTGTACAGTTTTGGTCTCCCTACTACAGAAAAGACATAGAAAAGTTGGAACGGGTTCAACGAAGAGTAACAAAGATGATTCCTAGGTTGAGAAATTTGTCATATGAACAAAGGCTTAAAGGAGTAAATTTATTCAGCCTATCAAAACGAAGAATGCGAGGCGATCTAATAGAAGTGTTTAAAATGTTTAAAGGATTCAGTGATATTAATGCGGAAGATTACTTTACAATTGATCGATCAAATAGAACAAGAAGAAATCACAATTTGAAGATAAGTAGTAAAAGATTCTCGTCGCACGAAGCTAGACACTTCTTCTTCAATCGAGTTGTTAATGTTTGGAACTTTCTACCCTGTGATGTCGTTGATAGTACAACAGTTACGGCCTTCAAGAATAGATTAGACAAGTGTTTTGAATCCAACCAGCAACTAAGATATTACTCATTGTCGTAATAACGTTAAGTTCTTTCGAATACTGGTGTCCTTGTCCGCTTTTATCGCCCGGTTAGTGGTAGCAGTAATGGCAGTTCTTCTTTCCTACATAATTTCCATGCAGTTTTTCCATGCTGCATGGTTCTTTTTCCTTTCCTGCCAGCTTTGGGTGGAGGGATGGGGGGTGGGGAGCCTTCGCCTTTGCTGTCCTTCATCTTCCACCTTTGATTAGATAGTTAGTGTAGCTTGTCACAAACAGCCTCGTAAGGACCAGCAGGTCTGCTGTTGTTTGTTCTTCCTTTGTGTTCCCTTTGTGTTCTTTCAATTACCTTCCTTCCCTTCCCTTCCCTTCCCTTCCATTCCATTCCCCTTCAATTCCTCCTTTCCCTTACCTTCCTCCCTTCTTTCCCTTACCTTCCTTCCCTTCCCTTCCTTTCCCTTCCCTTCCTTTCCCTTCCCTTCCCTTCCCTTCCCCTTCTCTTCCTCCCTCCTTTCCCTTACCTTCCTCCCTTCTTTCAATTACCTTCCTCCCTTCTTTCAATTACCTTCCTCCCCTTCCCTTCCTTTCCCTTCCCTACCTTCCCTTCCCCTTCTCTTCCTCCCTCCTTTCCCTTACCTTCTTCTCTTCTTTCCCTTACCTTCCTCCCCTTCTCTTCCCTTACCTTCCTTTCCCTTCCCTTTCTCTTCCTCCCTTCTTTCAATTACCTTCCTCCCCTTCCCTTCCCTTACCTTCCTTTCCCTTCCCTTTCTCTTCCTCCCTTCTTTCAATTACCTTCCTCCCCTGTCCACCTTTTCTTCCGTTCCCTTCCCTTCCCTTCCCTTTCTCTTCCTCCCTCCTTTCCCTTACCTTCCTCCCCTGTCCATCTTTCACCCTTCTCCTTTTCTTCCCCTTCCGTTCCCTTCCGCTCCCTTCCCCTTCACTTCCTCCCTCCTTTCTCTTACCTTCCTCCCTTGTCCACCTTTTCTTCCCCTTCCCTTCCCTTCCCTTCCCTTCCTCCGTCCATCTTTTCTCTCCTCGCACGGCGGGGCACATGACTGATATAAATTGGGACTCTTCCGTCACATAATTTCGATTCCCGGGCGGGGTGGAAAAATTTGGGCGGCTTTTCCGATACCCTACGCCCCTGTCCACCCAGCAGTGAATGGGCACCAGGTATTAATCGGGGGTTGTGTCCCGTCTCCTGGGGTCTGTTGCCTTCTCCTATAATTCCTTCCCCTCCTGTCTCTCTCCGGCATATGACCACTGATGTTGCGCCGACTAAACGAAACTTTCCAATTTTTTTCAGACACATAATTCTAAATCATATAGTCTGCAGATTTTTTTTTTTTTTTTTTTTTACAGCAAGGGCTACAAAACAAATATAGCAACAACAACAAAACAAAAAAACAGAGTAATAGGCTATCCTTTTACTATTCTTTCCTCCTCCTCCTCCTCCTCCTCCTCCTCCTCTTTCTCTTCCTCCTCTTTCTTTCCTCTTTTTTTCTCCTCTTCCATCGCCTCATAAAACCAACCTTCTTTTTCTCATCTATTTCCTCAACCTCATCCTCTTTTTCCCCTTCCCTCCTCTCCTCCTCCTCCTCCTCCTCCTCCTCCTCCTCTTTCTTTCCTCATTTTTCTCCTCTTGCATTGCCTCATAAAAAACAATCCTCCATTTCCTCATCTATTTCCTCTTCCTCTTTTCCCCCTTCCCTCTCCTCCTCCTTCTCCTCTTCCTCCTCCTCCTCCTCTTTCTTTCCTCTTTTTTCTCCTCTTGCATTGCCTCATAAAAAACAATCCTCCATTTCCTCATATATTTCCTCTTCCTCTGTTTTCCCTTCCCTCTCCTCCTCCTCCTCCTCCCCTTCCTCCTCCTCCTCCTCTTTCTTTCCTCATTTTTCTCCTCTTGCATTGCCTCATAAAAAAACAATCCTCCATTTCCTCATATATTTCCTCTTCCTCTGTTTTCCCTTCCCTCTCCTCCTCCTCCTCCTCTTCCTCCTCCTCTATGTCAGTGTACCGTCTGCCGTGTGGAAAATCTTGCATCACAACCACAACGAAAGAGTCTGATACTTCACCAACAACCACGGGGATCATTTTCGTGGCTATAGAGTTTCCCTGATGTGTTGGCGTCTAGATTTTCCTTTTTTTTTTCAACTAAGGAGACAGCTCAAGGTCACAAAAAAAGGAAACAATAATAAATAAATAAAAAAGCCCGCTACTCGCTGCTCCTGAGATCATCCAAAATAGACTTCTTCGCCTAAATATAATGCAGCCCTTTCAGCACCTTTGAGCAGCCTCGTCTCCTGGGAAAAATTAAATCCACAAAAACAATACACGAGAAATATGTATCAGGCTTTAGTACATTTTTTTCCGCGTGTGTGTGTGTGTGTGTGTGTTTGGGTTTGTGGAATGCAGAAAGGCAGAGGAAGTGCAAAGTCAACACACACACACACACACACACACACACACACACACACACACACACACACACACCTTACCCTTTTCCTTAACTTCCTTAATTCCTCCTCCCTTCCCTTTCTTTGCTTTCCTTCCCTTTCCTTCCATTCCCTGCCCTTCCCTTTTCTTCCTTTCCCTTCCCTTTCCTTTCCTTTGTTTCCCTTCCCTTCCCTTCCCTTCCCTTCCCTTTTCTTCCTTTCCCTTCCCTTTCCTTTCCTTTGTTTCCCTTCCCTTCCCGTTCCTTTCTTTTCCCTTCCCTATTCTTCCTTTTCCCTTCCCTATTCTTCCTTTTCCCTTCCCTATTCTTCCTTTTCCCTTCCCTATTCTTCCTTTTCCCTTCCCTATTCTTCCTTTTCCCTTCCCTTTCCTTCCTTTTCCCTTCCCTATTCTTTCCTTTCCCTTCCCTTCCCGTCCCTTCCCTTCCCTTCCCTTTCCTTCCCTACCCTTTTCTTCCTTTCTCTTCCCTTCCCTTTCCTTCCTCTCCCTTTCCTTCCTCTCCCTTCCCTTCCCTTTCCTTCCCTTCCCTCCCCTTCTCTTCCATTCCATTCCATTCCCTTCCCTTCCCTTTGCTTTCATTCCTTTCCCTTCCCTTCCCTTTCCTTCCCTCCTCTTTCTTTCCTTTCCTTTCCTTCCTTTCCCTTCCCTTCCCTTTTCTTAATTTCCCTTCCTTCCCTTCCTCCTCTCCCCATCCCTTTCTCTGTCCACCTTTTCTCTCCCTCCCTCGTTTCCCTTCCCTTCCCTTCCTTTCCTCACCTTTCCGCCTTTCCTCTCCCCCCCTACCCCCTTCCCTCTCCCCCCTTTTCACCTGTCCTTCTTTCCTCAGGTATGGAGAGCGAGAAGGAGTTACCTGCGGCCCGGCGGAAGCGTCTACTGCGGCAGGTGAGTAATTTAGAGGAAAAGGAGGAGTAGGGAAGAAAAGTAAATAGATGAGAAGGAAAAAGAGTAGGAAGAGAAACAGGAAGATGTGATGGAGGAGGAGGAAGAGGGAAGAAGAGAATAAAGATGGAAAGAAGATGGAAAACGAGAAGGAAGAGGAAGAAGAATGTAAGAAGGAGGAGGAAGAGCAGAAAAAAAAGATAGATTAGAAAGAAGAAGAAGAGGAAAGTGTTAACCAAAAGATATGAGAGAAAAACAGGAAGATAAGCAAGAGGAGGAGGAGGAGGAGGAGGAGGAGGAGGAGGAAATGACATTATGTACTTTGTTATCAGATTAATAAAAACCTTATCATAAAAGGTTAAGATTGAGAGAAGTAGTAAAAGTCGTACCAGTAGAAGTAGTAGTAGTAGTAGTAGTAGTAGTAGTAGTAGTAGTAGTAGTAGTAGTAGTAGTAGTAGTAGTAGTAGTAGTAGTAGTAGTAGTAGTAGTAGTATTGGTAGTGATAGTTAACTTCCTTTATTTTCCTACAATACGAGTCTTTATTTTATTTTTATTTTATTTATGTATTTATTTATTTTTTACTTTTTTTTTGCTCATTGTATACGTATTTAAATCCTCCTCCTCCTCCTCATCATCATCATCAAGTCATTCCATTTCTGTGTGTGTGTGTGTGTGTGTGTGTATGTATGTGTGTGTGTGTGTGTGTGTGTGTGTGTGTGTGTGTGTGTGTGTGTGTGTGTGTGTGTGTGTTCTTTGTCTTCCTGTTTTCGTTTTGTGTGAGTCTTTGTTCTTTCATGTCCTTGTTCTTTGTGTGTGTGTGTGTGTGTGTGTGTGTGTGTGTGTGTGTGTGTGTGTGTGTGTTTGGATATGGGTTCGATGGGCACTCTTGACCTTTCCAAACTTCTCCCTTCATTTCCAGTTCAGTAAGGTCCCTTCATTTCCAGTTCAGTAAGGTCGCTCTATTTCCAGCTCAGTAAGGTCGCTCTATTTCCAGTTCAGTAAGGTCCCTTCATTTCCAGCTCAGTAAGGTCCCTTCATTTCCAGTTCAGTAAGGTCCCTCTATTTCCAGTTCAGTAAGGTCCCTTCATTTCCAGTTCAGTAAGGTCCCTCTATTTCCAGCTCAGTAAGGTCCCTTCATTTCCAGTTCAGTAAGGTCCCTTCATTTCCAGCTCAGTAAGGTCCCTTCATTTCCAGTTCAGTAAGGTCCTTCATTTCCAGTTCAGTAAGGTCCCTTCATTTCCAGTTCAGTAAGGTCCCTTCATTTCCAGCTCAGTAAGGTCCCTTCATTTCCAGTTCAGTAAGGTCCCTTCATTTCCAGTTCAGTAAGGTCCCTTCATTTCCAGTTCAGTAAGGTCCCTTCATTTCCAGTTCAGTAAGGTCCCTTCATTTCCAGTTCAGTAAGGTCCCTTCATTTCCAGTTCAGTAAGGTCCCTTCATTTCCAGTTCAGTAAGGTCCCTTCATTTCCAGTTCAGTAAGGTCCCTTCATTTCCAGCTCAGTAAGGTCCCTTCATTTCCAGTTCAGTAAGGTCCCTCTATTTCCAGCTCAGTAAGGTCCCTTCATTTCCAGTTCAGTAAGGTCCCTCTATTTCCAGCTCAGTAAGGTCCCTTCATTTCCAGTTCAGTAAGGTCCCTCTATTTCCAGCTCAGTAAGGTCCCTTCATTTCCAGTTCAGTAAGGTCCCTCTATTTCCAGCTCAGTAAGGTCCCTCTATTTCCAGCTCAGTAAGGTCCCTTCATTTCCAGTTCAGTAAGGTCGCTCTATTTCCAGTTCAGTAAGGTCCCTCTATTTCCAGTTCAGTAAGGTCCCTTCATTTCCAGTTCAGTAAGGTCCCTTCATTTCCAGTTCAGTAAGGTCCCTTCATTTCCAGCTCAGTAAGGTCCCTTCATTTCCAGTTCAGTAAGGTCCCTTCATTTCCAGTTCAGTAAGGTCCCTTCATTTCCAGTTCAGTAAGGTCCCTCTATTTCCAGCTCAGTAAGGCCCCTTCATTTCCAGTTCAGTAAGGTCCCTTCATTTCCAGTTCAGTAAGGTCCCTTCATTTCCAGTTCAGTAAGGTCCCTTCATTTCCAGTTCAGTAAGGTCCCTTCATTTCCAGTTCAGTAAGGTCCCTTCATTTCCAGTTCAGTAAGGTCCCTTCATTTCCAGTTCAGTAAGGTCCCTTCATTTCCAGTTCAGTAAGGTCCCTTTATTTCCAGTTCAGTAAGGTCGCTTCATTTCCAGTTCAGTAAGGTCCCTTCATTTCCAGTTCAGTAAGGTCGCTTCATTTCCAGTTCAGTAAGGTCGCTTCATTTCCAGTTCAGTAAGGTCCCTTCATTTCCAGCTCAGTAAGGTCCCTTCATTTCCAGTTCAGTAAGGTCGCTTCATTTCCAGTTCAGTAAGGTCGCTTCATTTCCAGTTCAGTAAGGTCCCTTCATTTCCAGTTCAGTAAGGTCCCTTCATTTCCAGTTCAGTAAGGTCCCTTCATTTCCAGTTCAGTAAGGTCCCTCTATTTCCAGTTCAGTAAGGTCGCTCTATTTCCAGTTCAGTAAGGTCCCTCTATTTCCAGTTCAGTAAGGTCCCTTCATTTCCAGTTCAGTAAGGTCCCTTCATTTCCAGTTCAGTAAGGTCCCTCTATCTCCAGTTCAGTAAGGTCGCTCTATTTCCAGTTCAGTAAGGTCGCTCTATTTCCAGTTCAGTAAGGTCGCTCTATTTCCAGTTCAGTAAGGTCGCTCTATTTCCAGTTCAGTAAGGTCCCTCTATTTCCAGTTCAGTAAGGTCGCTCTATTTCCAGTTCAGTAAGGTCCCTCTATTTCCAGTTCAGTAAGGTCCCTCTATTTCCAGTTCAGTAAGGTCCCTTCATTTCCAGTTCAGTAAGGTCCCTTCATTTCCAGCTCAGTAAGGTCCCTTCATATCCAGCTCAGTAAGGTCCCTTCATTTCCAGCTCAGTAAGGTCCCTCTATTTCCAGCTCAGTAAGGTCGCTCTATTTCCAGCTCAGTAAGGTCGCTCTATTTCCAGCTCAGTAAGGTCGCTCTATTTCCAGTTCAGTAAGGTCGCTCTATTTCCAGCTCAGTAAGGTCGCTCTATTTCCAGCTCAGTAAGGTCGCTCTATTTCCAGCTCAGTAAGGTCGCTCTATTTCCAGTTCAGTAAGGTCGCTCTATTTCCAGCTCAGTAAGGTCGCTCTATTTCCAGCTCAGTAAGGTCCCTCTATTTCCAGCTCAGTAAGGTCCCTCTATTTCCAGCTCAGTAAGGTCGCTCTATTTCCAGCTCAGTAAGGTCCCTCTATTTCCAGCTCAGTAAGGTCCCTCTATTTCCAGCTCAGTAAGGTCCCTCTATTTCCAGCTCAGTAAGGTCCCTCTATTTCCAGCTCAGTAAGGTCCCTCTATTTCCAGCTCAGTAAGGTCCCTCTATTTCCAGCTCAGTAAGGTCCCTCTATTTCCAGCTCAGTAAGGTCGCTCTATTTCCAGTTCAGTAAGGTCGCCCGGGCAAGCTTGGGCACTGGTCTGATGGGCACACTCTTCACCTTCCCATCCGTGCTAGCGAGCGACCTGCAGCGGAACCCAACCTCGCTCTACGGGACGCCCCTCTCAATGGATGGGTTGCAGGATCTTGTGGGTAAGTTATGGGTATGGGGGTGAAGGGAGCGTGTGTATGGGTAAGGGTGGAGGAGGAGGAGAAACACAAAGGAACACAAAGGAAGAACAAACAACAGCAGATCCGATGGTCCTTACGAGGCTGTTTGTGACAAGCTACACTAACTATCTAATCAAAGGTGGAAGATGAAGGACAGCAAAGGCGAAGGAGGAGGAGGAGGAGGAGGAGGAGGAGGAGGGCAGAAAAGTAAATATATGGGAAGGAAAGGGAAAAGAATTAGGAAGAGAAAGAGGAGGAGGAAGAGGAGAGAAGGGAAAAGAAGTAGGAAGAGAAAGAAGAGGATGAAATGGAGGAGGAGGAAGAGGAAGAAGGGAAAAGGAGTAGGAAGAGAAAGTGGGATGTCCTCCTCCTCCTCCTCCTACTACTACTACTACTACTACTACTACTACTACTTCTTCGACCCCTACAGGCAGTCTCTTGATGCTAAGTTCGCTGCCCGGGGCTTGGCTGACGGCGGTGGTGGCGATGCGGCTCGGGCGGCGGAGATCCATGATGCTGTGTGGGGTGGTGGCCGTCTTGGGATGGCTTGGCGTGGCTCTTGTACCCTATCCGGCGGGCATACTGACGGCGAGGTGAGGGGGAAGGAGAAGGAGGAGGAGGAGGGGAATGGGAAAGGAGTGTGAAAGATATAGGAGGAGAAGGGGAAACAAAAGGATGAGGGAGGAGGAGGAAGAGAAGGAAGGAGAAGGAGGAAAAGAAGGAAGGAGGAAGAAGAGGAGGAGGAGGAGGGGAATGGGAAAGGAGTGTGAAAGAGATAAAAGAGGAAGAAGGGGAAGGAAAAGGATGAGGAAATAGGAGGAGGAGGAGGAGGGGAATGGGGGAGAAGTGTGAAAGAGAAGGAAGGGGGAGAAGAAGAAGGAGAAGAAGGAGGGAGGAGGAGAAGGAGGAGGAAGAGAAGGAGGAGGAGAAGGAGGAAAGATGAGATAAGGTGGATATTAATGTACGTGGAAAAGGAAGAAAAGAGAATAAGCAAAGAGGAGAGAGAGAAAAAGAAGGAAGGGGGAGGAGGAAGAGGAGGAGGAGGAAGAGGAAGAAGAGTAAGGAGGAGGAGGTGGAGATAAGGTTAGGTTAAATTGATACCTGAGAAAGAGGAAGAGGAAAAAGAAGAGGAAGAAAGAGGAAAGAGGTGTTTTGGGGTGTAGGAAGGATGGGGTGAAGGAGGGGCAGTGTGTGTGGGTGTGTGGGTGTGTGTGTACTGCAGGTGTGTACGTATCTCAACAGGTGTGTGTGTACGCATTCTAACAGGTGTGTGTACGTGTGTTGCAGGTGTGTGTCGGGCCTGGCGCTGGGGGGGCTGTCCGTGGTGGTGAACGCGTACGTGGCGGAGCTGTCTGATGATGACGTCCGTGGCATGATGAGCATGTCCTTGAATCTCGCCATACTGCTGGGTGCGTGCGTGTGTGTGTGTGTGGGGGTGGGGGGTGGGGGGGGGGTGGAACTCTTCGGGACTAACACACCACTTTTAAACATTTAACTCCTTACCTTACACAATGTCCCTAACAGCCCGGTACTTACATTCCTAACATGGTATTACTAACGGACGGGTACTAACAACGTCCCTCCTCCCTTCACTGCTGGGTGCGTGTGTGTGTGTGTGTGTGTGTGTGTGTGTGTGTGTAGGTGTGTTGGGGTCGGTGTAAAACTCTTCGGTACTAACACACCACATTTAAACACCTCGCTACCAACACCATGTCCCAAACAGCTCTGTACTTACATTCCTAACAAGGTATTACTAACAGACGGGTACTAACAACATTCCCCCCACTCCCGCAGGTCAGGTCCTCACTGCTGGGTGCGTGTGTGTGCGTGAGTGCGTGTGTGAGTGTGGGTGTGGGTGTGGGTGTAACTCTTCGGTAGTAACACGCCACTTTTAAACATATAAAACTCTTCGGTAGTAACACGCCACTTTTAAACATATAAAACTCTTCGGTAGTAACACGCCACTTTTAAACATATAAAACTCTTCGGTAGTAACACGCCACTTTTAAACATATAAAACTCTTCGGTAGTAACACGCCACTTTTAAACATATAAAACTCTTCGGTAGTAACACGCCACTTTTAAACATCTAACTACTCACACAATGTCCCTGTACTAACACTCCTAACACGGTATTGCTAACAGTCGGGTACTAACAACATCTCCCCCCACCCCCCGCAGGTCAGGTCTTCACGGTGGCAGTGGGCTACGGTGCGCGGTACTACGTGGTGGCCTTCATCAACGCCCTCGTCCCTGTTGCCTTTGTGCTGTTCCTTATCTGGCTGCCTGAAAGTCCCTCCGTGCTGGTCCTGAAGGGTAGGGAGCACCGTTGCCATATTATCGTACTCAGAGCATCGTACTTACCGGTTTCTGACGCCTAACTGTTGCCAAGAAACATCAGGAATTAACTATTTTAACGATGATTATAAATGAGTCTAGTTATTGGCGCCCAGAAGACAGATTTTGTGTCGGAAGTTGGTAAATTTAAGAGGCTGAGTACGACAATCTGGTCCGGCATCGTTGGTAGGGAGAGAGAGAGAGAGAGGGAGAGAGGGAGAGAGAGAAGGAGAGGGAGAGAGAGGGAAGGGAGATGAACAATACGAGACATCAGTGGAATCCAAACATCCTCTTCCTCTTCCTCCTCCTCTTCCTCCTCCTCTTCCTCCTCATCATTATTTTCCTCCTCCTCCTCCTCTTCCTCCTCCTCCTCCTATATCTTCCTTTTTTTTCTCCCATTTCATTGCCTCCAAAAAATTATCTTCCTTTTCTTTATCTGTTTCGTCAACCTCTTCCTTTTCCTCCTCCTCTTCCTCTTCCTCCTCATCATCATTCTCCTCCTCCTCCTCTTTCTTCCTCTTTTTTTCATCCATTTTATTGCCTCCGAAAAATGATCTTCCTCTTCGTCAACCTCTTCCTCTTTTTCCTCCTCCTTTTCATCGCGTTCTTCCACCTCTTCTCTTACTCTTCTTCCTCTTCCTCTTCTTGTATCTTCATCTTTACCTCTTCCTCTCCTTTGCTCTTCCTCTTCCTCTTGTTCCTTCGTTCTTTATCTCTCCTCCTCTTCCTCCTATCTCTCTTTCTCTTGTTTATCTGTACCTCTTCTTTTCCTCTCTTCCTCTTCCTCTTGTTTCTTCCTTCTTCCTCTCTTCTCTCCTCCTCCTCCTATCTCTCTTTCTCTTGCTTATTTCTACCTCTTCCTCTTCCTCTTGTTTCTTCGTTCGTTATCTCTCCTCTCTCTCTCTCTCTCTCTCTCTCTCTCTCTCTCTCTCTCTCTCTCTCTCTCTCTCTCTCTCTCTCTCTCTCTCTCTCTCTCTCTCTCTCTTCGTTACTTCGGCCGGAAAACTTCCTCTCTCTACCTCCTCTCTCTCTCCCTCATAGACAAGAACGAAAAGGCCAAGGCGGTGCTTCTGGACTTGCGGGGGTCGAAGGCCGATGTTACGGGGGAGATAAAGAGCTACAAGGAGTTCAACAGCGACCAGCAGGGCCAGGAATCCAGTGCGTGGCGGAAGCTCCTGCAACCCGCCGTCCTGAAAAACTTAGTGGTGGTGTCTGCCCTGTTTGTGCTGGTGGCTTTTACAGGTGTGTGTGGGGGATGAGGGGTTGGGGGGGGTATGGGGGGGAGGTGGGTGTGGGGGTTATGGATGGATGGGGGTGTGTGTGTGTGGATGTAGGTGGGTTTGTGTGTGTGGGGGTGGGGGGTGGGGAGGGTTGTGTGTGTGGGTGGGTGAGTGTGTGGGTATGTGGGGGGGTGGAGGTGGGTGTGGGGGGGGTTATGGATGGATGGGGGGGGGTTGTGTGTGGGTGTGGGTGTAGGTGGGTTGGTGTGGGTGTGGGTGGGTGTGCGTGGGGGGGGTTGTGTGGGTATGTGGGGGGGTTGGGGGGTATGTGTGTGTGTGTGGGGGGGGGGGGCTGTTGGTGTGGATGCTGGTTACCTTACTTTACCTTACCTAACTTTACCTTGCCTTATCTTACCTAACCTGACCTCACCTTACCCTACCTCACCTAACCTTACCTTACCTTACCCTACCTCACCTAACCTTACCTTACCTCACCTTACCTTACCTTACCTTACCTAACCTTATCTTACCTTACCTCACCTTACCTTACCTCACCATACCTCACCCACCTTACCTCACCCCACCTTACCTTACTCCACCTAACCTTATCTTACCTTACCTCACCTTACCTTACCCTCACCTTACCTCACCTTACACCTTACCTTACCCTTATCTTACCTTACCTTACCTTACCTTACCTTACCTTACCTTACCTCACCTTACCTTACCTTACCTCACCTTACCTTACCTTACCTTACCTCACCTTACCTTACCTTACCTCACCTTACCTTACCTTACCTTACCTTACCTTACCTAACCTTACCTTACCTCACCTTATCTTACCTTACCTCACCTTACCTTACCTTACCTAACCTTATCTTACCTCACCTTATCTTACCTTACCTAACCCTATCTTACCTCACCTTACCTTACCTTACCTTACCTCACCTTACCTTACCTAACGTTACCTTACCTTACCTTACCTTACCTTACCTTACCTCACCTTACCTTACCTTACCTCACCTTACCTAACCTTATCTTACCTTACCTAACCTTACCTTACCTCACCTTACCTTACCTTACCTTACCTTACCTTACCTAACCTTACCTTACCTTACCTCACCTTACCTTACCTTACCTTACCTTACCTTACCTTACCTTACCTCACCTTACCTTACCTTACCTTACCTCACCTTACCTTACCTCACCTAACCTTACCTTACCTTACCTAACCTGTGTACCTGTAGTTTTAAGTTCTTGCCTGTGTGAACCTTGACCTTACCTGTGTTTCCCCGTGCGTGCGTGCGAGTCAGGCTTCCTCGTGGTCAACGCCAACGCTGCCCAGATGTTCCAGGCGGCAGGGACCACCGTGGATGCTGAGCTTGCGGCCATAGTGCTCATGTTGGTGCAGGTATGTGGGGGGAAGGGGGGGGAGGTGTGTGAGGGGGAAGGAGGGGGGGCAGGTAAAGTAAGGTACGATAAGGTAAGGTAAGGTTAAGTAAGGTAGGTAGAGTAAGGTAAGGTAAGGTAAGATAAGGTAAGGTAAAGTTAGGTAAGGTAAGGTAAGGTAAGGTAAGGCAAAGTAAGGTAAGGTAGAGTAAGGTAAGATGACGTAAGGTAGAGTAAGGTGAATTAACGTAAGGTAAAGTAAGGTAAGGTAAGATAAGACAAGGTACGATACAGCAACGCAAAAATGATCGCGCCAATTTGGTTTCACTATAACTAACTAACTAACCCTCCCACTCACTCACTCACTCACTCACTCACTCAATCAATCAATCACTCACAAACCCACAGACTTTCAAACTAACCACGCCACCGTCTTTTCAGTTCGGCGGCGGCCTCGCTGGGTTCTTCCTGACGGACAAGATCGGCCGGAAAAATATCCTGTACGTGGGCTTCATCCTTATGACGCTTGGCCTGGGCGGGATGGCGGTCTACAGCGGGCTGGGGCTAGGGCAGAAGGAGACGAGGAGGTGAGGGGAAGGGGAAGGGGAGGAAGGAAGAGGAGAGGGAGAAGGGAAGAGAGGAGAGTGTGAAAGGAAAGTTAAATGGGAAGGGAGGAGGAAGAGAAGGGGCAGAGAGAGAGAGAGAGAGAGAGAGAGAGAGAGAGAGAGAGAGAGAGAGAGAGAGAGAGAGAGAGAGAGTGTGAAAGGAAAGTTAAATGGGAAGGGTGGAGGAAGAGAAGGGTGACAGACAGACAGACAGACAGACAGACCGACCGGACCTACATACTTCTATCAGTGACCTCATTTCCTGCGTCTTGAACTAAAAAATAAAAAAACAAGCAACAAAATAAAGAAAATAAATCGATGCAGTAAATAACAAGACGAAAAAGATTATCAAATATTACTAACGCCTTATTTTATTTTTATTTTTCAGTTATATTCAATTTCAACCACTAGAAGGAAGAGGAGGAGGAGGAGGAGGAGGAGAAGGAGGAATGGAATTTCTACTACAACCACCACTACCACCATCACCACCACCATACAACACCACCACCACCACCACCACCAACCTAACATTACCACTCTTGAATATAGAAGAAAGACAAGAGGAGGAGGAGGTGAAGATAGTTAGATTAGCAGGTGGAGAAACGAAGAAAGAAGAAGAAGAGGTGGATATGAAGACAGTGAACATTACGAAGATGAAGGGAGTGGAAGAGGAGGGGATGGAGGTGGATGTGCTGGTGGTGGGTGGAGGGGGGTGGGTCCCTCTGGCGTGTCTGGTAGTCTCCCAAACAGGTGTCTCTCTGGGTGTCAACGTAATGCCTTTTATTCTGAACCAAGAGTATTTTCCCACGGCAATTAGATCCCAGGTGAGTGTGTGTGTGTGTGTGTGTGTGTGTGTGTGTGTGTGTGTGTGTGTGTGTGTGTGTGTGTGTGTGTGTGTGTGTGTGTGTGTGTGTGTGTGTGTGTGTGTGTGTGTGTGTGTGTGTGTGTGTGTGTGTGTGTGTTGAACTATTTATCTTTGTATTATTTTGTTGTTTGATGAATTTGTTTGTTTTATAAGTATACAGTAATAGTAGTGGTAGTAGTAGTAGTAGTAGTGGTAGTAGTAGTTGTAGTAGTAGTAGTAGTAGTAGTAGTGGTATTTATAGTTGATGTTATTTTTCCTCCTCCTCTTCCTCCTCCTCCTCCTCCTCTGCTTCCTCATATCCTTCTCTCATTCTTCCTTTTCCATTCCCTTTTTCTTCTTTTCCTTATTCTTCTTCTACTGCCTTTCCTCCTCCTCCTCCTCCTCCTCCTCCTCCTCCTCCTCCTCTAATTCTTCTTTTTCCATTCCCTTTCTTTTCCTTATTCTTCTTTTACTGCCTTACCTTCTCATATACTTGTTCTCCTCCTCCTCATCCTCATCCTCAGCCTCATCCTCCTCCTCCTCCAGGCCAGCGGGGTTTGCTTCACGGTCTGGACGCTCGCCACCTTCGCCGTCCTGCAGCTCTACACTCCCATGGTCAACTCTCTCACTCAGGCTGGTCTCTACGGCTTCTACGGGGCCGTGTGCCTCCTCGGCCTGCCCTTGCGCCTGCGGAAACCAAGGGAAACCATGGGGGGAGGGGAGGAAAGAGAAGAGGGAGAAGGGAGGAGGAGGAGGGAGGGGGGAGGGCTGGTGGGTAGGTATTGTGGGTACTGTCAAACGCTTCCGCCCCTTACATTAACTATTTCCAGAGGCCGAAAAGGAGATCAGTCGGGTTCGAATGAGTGTTTTGGGGGTTCATGGTACAGAGGAAGGGTCAGACTACCACCAGGGTCATAAAACTATCTGGAAAGGAAACCATGGGTTTCTGTAGGCTGACGGTACAGAGGAAGAGGAAGAGGAGGAGGAGGGTCATTAAACTATCTCATCTGGAAATGCCCAAAACTCCTACGTGTTTCTTTAGGTTCACGGTCCAGAGGAAGGGTTAAACTACCACCAGGGTCATTAAACTATCTCATCTGGAAATGCCCAAAACTCCTACGTGTTTCTTTAGGTTCATGGTACAGAGGAAGGGTCAGACTACCACCAGGGTCATTAAACTATCTCATCTGGAAATGCCCAAAACTCCTACGTGTTTCTTTAGGTTCACGGTACAGAGGAAGGGTCAGACTACCACCAGGGTCATTAAACTATCTCATCTGGAAATGCCCAAAAATCTTACGTGTTTCTTTCACGGGTACAGAGGAAGTTAAACTACCACCAGGGTAAATGCCCAAAACTCCTACGTGTTTCTTTAGGTTCACGGTACAGAGGAAGGGTTAAACTACCTCCAGGGTCATTAAACTATCTCTGGAATGCCCGAAACTCCTGCGAAGGCCTTGTCAAATGTGAGTGTGTGTCCTGGGGCGCCGACATGTTTAAGAATGAAGGTCAAATGTGATGAAAAAATGTTAAGTGTGAAGGTGATTGAGTTTTTCCAGGCTTTGTTTTAGTTTGTTTGTTTGTTATTTTCTTACTGATGCCGAAACTAAATAAAGCGTATTATTATTATTATTATTATTATTATTATTACACACACACACACACACACACACACACACACACACACACACACACACACACACACACACGTCGCTCTCATTTATCTCCCTTGCTCCTTCGCTTCTCTCTCTCTCTCTCTCTCTCTCTCTCTCTCTCTCTCTCTCTCTCTCTCTCTCTCTCTCTCTCTCTCTCTCTCTCTCTCTCTCTCTCTCTCTCTCTCTCTCTATATATATATATATATATATATATATATATATATATATATATATATATATATATATATATATATATATATATATATATATATATATATATATATATATATATATATATATATATCTATCCACCTAATATCGCTGTCCATGAATTTATATAATCTATTTTTGAATGTGACAATTGTATTGGCACTCACCACGTGACTGCTAAGCCTATTTCACTCATCACCACTCTGTTAGTAAACCAATTTTTGCCTATGTTCCTGTTGAATCTGAATTTATCCAGTTTAAACCCATTACTTCGTGTCCTACCCGGTTCTCTTACCAACAAAACCTTATGAATATCCCCTTATTAAAGCCCTTCATCCATTTATAAGCCTCGATCATGTCTCTACGCACCCTTCGCCTTTCTAGAGAATGCAAGTTTAACTGTTTGAGTCTTTCCTCGTACGGCAAGTTTCTCAACCCCTGAATCATCTTAGTCATCCTCCTCTGCACCGATTCCAACATTTTGATATCCATTCTATAGTAAGGTGACCAGAACTGAACCGCATAGTCAAGATGAGGTCTAACTAATGCTAAATATAGTTTGAGGAAGACTTCGGCGCTTCTGTTGCTTACGCTCCTTGAAATAAATCCCAGTACCCTATTTGCTCGATTTCTAGCATGAATGCATTGTGCCCTTGGACGGAGATCAGAGCTCACTAAGACCCCTAAATCCCTCTCGCATCCAGACCTGCTTATGAGAGTGTCATTTGAGCAATAGTTATGAGAGGGGTTGTTCCTACCTACACTCAGAATACTGCACTTCCCTGCAATGAACTCCATCTGCCATTTATCTGCCCAGTCATACAATCTGTTTAGTTCATCCTGGAGATTACTAGCGTCCTGATCCGACTCAATTACTCTTCCGATCTTGGTATCATCTGCAAACTTACTGACATCACTACTAATTCCTGTATCTAAGTCATTGATATAAATAATAAACAACAGTGGACCTAATACCGAACCTTGCGGGACCCCACTCGTAACACAGCCCCAGTCAGATCTTTTACCATTGATTTGCACTCTTTGCTTCCTATTGCTAAGCCACGCCTTGACCCAGTTCAAAACTTTACCCTCTACTCCCTGAGCCTGTAATTTAAGCAACAGTCGTTGGTGAGGAACTTTGTCAAACGCTTTACTAAAATCAAGATAGATTACATCATAATTTTCATGTCTGTCTACCGCCTCAAATACCTTATTGTAGAAGGACAAGAGATTGGTGAGGCTTGACCTACCTTTCGTGAACCCATGCTGCGAGTCGTGAATTAAGCTGTTTCTTTAGATGCTCCCGAATGTTTCTGGCTATTATGGACTCCAGCATCTTGCCTATAACCGATGTTAAGCTAATTGGGCGATAGTTTGAAGCAGCTGACCTGTCCCCCTTTTTGAAAATCGGCGTCACATTAGCTACTTTCCGTAGGCTAGGCACATAACCAGTAGTTACCGACATCTTAAAGTTGTCGGTTAGTGGGTCACTGAGTACATCACTAAATTCCTTTAATACCCTCGGAAATATCCCGTCAGGACCTGGCGACTTATTCTTCTTAAGCTTATCTATCTCACCCTGAACTACTTGCCTGGTAATGATTATATCCCTCAATTTATCGCCATCCCCGCCCTCGTACACCTGAACCCTTTCCGGAATAGTCGTTCGATCCTCTTATGTGAATACTGAAAGGCCCTTCATTAGTTACCGTGAATGTCTTGCGCCTTTACACACCTCAAAGCTTAACATGGAGGCCAACTGTTATTCTTCCTGTCATCAGTCATTTCTCTCTACTCGTGATCACGACCACTGGTATATTTTTTCTTGCCCTTCATTAGTTGCTGTGATAATTAACCATTTAAACGATAAACATATATGAAGGCAGTTATTTGGGTGATGAAAATAGTTGTTGGGTCGGAAATCGTCAAACATAAGAGGCAGAGTACGACAATCTGGCACCGTTGAGTGGTACGTGTGTCAATCAGTACCGGAGAGGGTCTTGCTTCTCCTCGCAACACGGGCATCAGCAGGTCACCTTGAGGCGCTGTAGTGGTGCCGCGTCTGTGCCTTCCCGCGAATCAGGCCCAGGGGCAGTATTGTCAGACGCCTTCGGTCCTCACAGCAATGATTTCCCCACCGTGGAATTCCCGAGGCCTCAAAGGAGATAAGTCGCATACGCAGATTTTTCACGTTCATGGTGTAGAAGCCTTGCCATGCCATCACCAGGCCATTGAAGTACCCACAACGTCTATCCAGAGCCCTATCCAATGTGTGTGTGTGTGTGTGTGTGTGTGTGTGTGAGTGTGTGTGTGTGAGTGTGTGTGTGTGTGTGTGTGTGTGTGTGTGTGTGTGTGTGTAACCCCAAAATGTTTAAGGATATGGGCCACGGTTTTTTAGTAGGCTACCAAGAACGACAAGCCTGGGCATATTATTACCATTATTACTATTATTATTATTATTATTATTATTATTATTATTATGTGAGGCGAGTGAGCTAGGTAGGGAGGACTGCGGCCACTATAAGCTGTCTGTCCGGCAGCATAAAACACCCGAGACGCCGAGAAAGAGGGAACGAAAGCGACAGCAATGGGAGAAGTAGAGAGAGGACGAGATAATATAAAGGAGAAAACACAATGGCACCAGCGGGAGGGCGGGGGGGGGGGAAGGAGGACGTGTGTGTGTGGTGGGGAGGGGGGGGGGCCGGGTTTGGGTCGGCACTCACATGTTCCCCGTGGAGGCATGTCTTTACAGGGCGGTGTACGCGGCTCAAGGGCACCAAAAACGGAAAACAGAAAACCCCGCTGAGCGCTGATCCGACAAAAACAAACAAGAAACAAACAAAAATAAAAACGTTAGAGTGGTCCAGGGAGAGGGCCAGTTCAGCTCCGAGCAAGGCGTCAGCTGTGAGTGAGGCGAAGAGGCTGGCGGCTGGCTGTTCTCGTGCAGCCCACAGCACCGGAGGGGGCCTGGTGGGCGGCCCTTTATGGCGCAGGGAAGTGTTTATAGTAGCGCCATCATGCTTGGCCCATGCTGCACCCCGGAGTTCATCTTTGATCCTCTTTTAGAAGAGAATCTAGAGTCCGGGTTGATAGGTGGTCTTCTGACAGCACCTACCCACTCAGCGTTACCAGATTATCAAACTTAGCACCCTGCATTTTCCGGTTTCTGACCCACAACTAGTGCAAAAACATCAATAACTCGCGGGTTTAACAATAACTTTACTTGTAGATCGTTATTTGTGTGGTTGCGGCCGTTCTTGAGTCTGAAACTGATAAATGTAATGTTACGAGTACGATAATCTGGTAACGCTGGTGGGAAGTCTTAGGCCACTCGGCGGTGACTGCATATGAAAATTGTCAGCTTGTGGCGGCGGGCGAGACGCGCCCGCACGCTGGCCACTCAGCCACCGCCTCCATATTAACGCCCTACTCGTAGCCTTAAAAGTTTCCAGCGAAATAGAAGACTTCTTACAACCCACCAAGGCCTCCCTCAGCCGCGGCGTAAATGCTTTTGCTTCCTAGCTTGTTTTGGTCACGAGTTGTCCCGATGTCAACACACACACACACACACACACACACACACACACACACACACACACACACAGAGAGAGAGAGAGAGAGAGAGAGAGAGAGAGAGAGAGAGAGAGAGAGAGAGAGAGAGAGAGAGAGAGAGAGAGAGAGAGAGAGAGAGAGAGATTTACAAAGATATTGAAACCACACATACGTCCCTATATGATCCAGACTGAGTGGTTTATCTTCAAACCCAAGTGAAATCTTATTAATCAGATTCCACCAAGAATTTGCATTTTTACATCACAAGCTCGTTTTTAAGTGAAGTAATCGTACTGCACTGGACCACTGAAGGCGGGAGTTTATTCCATTCTCGCGCTACCACGCTGTTGAAGAAAAATTTAGTGGTCTGAATTAATTTCTTTATCCTTAAATTTTGAGTCATGATTTGCATAAGAAACATGTCATCGATTATAAACAATTTC
This sequence comes from Eriocheir sinensis, assembly GCF_024679095.1. Taxonomy (NCBI): domain Eukaryota; kingdom Metazoa; phylum Arthropoda; class Malacostraca; order Decapoda; family Varunidae; genus Eriocheir; species Eriocheir sinensis. The sequence goes on from NC_066558.1 coordinate 6,182,774, forward strand.
GATTCGTCCACACTCGTAAAGCCGTTGAATATTTTAATACAACGCCCTGAATCTTCTCTTTACTCTACCCCCACACGACCTCTGCATGTAACGAAACATTCGAGCAATTAATCCAGACTGGGAAAGGTTTTGCCGGCGCCGGGGGATCGCAGAGTGAGGCTCGCCCAACAGGCTTGTCTCGTCACCACACTGAAACATTCGAGCAGTTTTCCTCGGAGGCGACGTTTCTCAAGAGAAAACAGCTTAAGGGACGATCGAGAGCCTTGCGTCATAAGGTTTGTTGTGCAAGGAAGAAATCATCTTTGTTTGTTGCTGCGTCAGAGCATTGCTTCAAGAATTTGAGGTTTGACGCGATTTTGATCCCCAGGCCCTTGACGCATTGAACGCTTTTGAGTTAATTAACGCCACGTAAGCATTGCGTATAATCGAACCTCTTATTTATTGTTTCAACTTGAAGGACATATGACTCTCATCTACATTAAAGGGCCTCTCCCATCCATCAAACTAATGATATATTATTGAGTCCAACGTCCACAATCGTTGATGTAAATAATGAACATTCTCTCTCTCTCTCTCTCTCTCTCTCTCTCTCTCTCTCTCTCTCTCTCTCTCTCTCTCTCTCTCTCTCTCTCGGAACAATGGCGTAAAACTCAAATGTAGACAAGTAAATTCAGACAGCACCAAATTTTTCTTCACCAACGTTGTAGTGCGAGAATGGAATAAGCTCCCACCATCAGTGGTCCAGTGTAACACGATTGACTCCTTAAAAAACAAGCTCGACCGACACTAATTCCTTCAACTTAATATTAACTGGATTGAAATGCAGCGTTTTGGAGCCTTGTGATTAATGTAGAATCACTTAAGTTTAAGGACAGGCCGCCCAGTCTGGACCATGGGGTCTGTGTGGTCTGATTTTCTATGTAAATCTATGTAAATCTCTCTCTCCGTCACTTCCTTGAACTTAATATTAACTAGAGTTGAAATGCAACGTTTTGGAGCCATCTGATTAATGTAGAATCACTTAGGTTTAAAAGGACAGACCACTTAGTCTGGACCATGGGGTCTGTGTGGTCTGGTTTTCTATGTATATCTATGTAAATCTGCGCATCTATCAAGATGAGAAGTAGATGAAGGCTTTGTTTTCCTTCTTCCTAACGGGTCATGTTTCGAGTAATTCCTCTTGCTTTCTTTCCTTCTCCCTGCCGAGTTACTTACACGTGAGGGAGACATTCATCCGGCCTTAGGCATAGTGGGGCTTGCCTAGGGGGTGGTATTAGAGAGGCAGGGAGGGAGGGAGGGAGAGGGTTTTTTTTACGTCTAGGTCTGGGTCTTGGGTCTGGAGGTGACGTAACATGCCATGGCCGAGCAGGAGCAGCCACGACGCGCCTGCTGCCTGTCCCTGCTGAACAATGTCCTCCGCGGGTCCCAGGGCGGGGCGGGGCGCGGCCAGATGAGTCCCTGGGCGCTGGTGTGGGTGTTCCTGTGCGGGGCGGCGTGTGCGGGGCTGCTGGGGGCGCTGCAGGCGTGGTGGGCGGGCGTGCAGCAGCGGCCCCAGGTGCTGTCCGCCTCCCTGGGGGTGCTGCCGGCCGGGGCGGACCTCTCGCTCATGGACGAGGGCTACGTGGCCATGGCCCTGCTGGGGGACCACGCCGACCACCCCTTGGCCGCCACCACCACCACCACCGAGCTGGAGGACCACCGTGAGTACCGCACCTCAGGCCTCACCCGGGGTTGTCTGGAAGTGCACCCAGCCACTCGGGGGAGAGGGGGAAGGGGGGGACACAGTTTTGGGTGTTTCGGGTAATAGTGAAGAGAGGGTAGCCACCTCTTGCAAACTTAATACTTACAATATGGATTCTTTTCTTGGCGAAGCCCCCCCATTAGATAGGTTCTTAGGTTAGGTTAGTTTAAGTTTATTCAGTATGGAGTATGGGCCAGCAGAAATACGCAGGACAGGATGGGGCGGCAGCAGGGGTGGTCCACTACACAGGCCATTGTTAACCCTTTCAATACGGTGACGCCGACGTCGGTGTCACCATGGGCGTTACCGTATGGAAAGGGTTAATCCTCTTCTAAACCTCTTAATCCTTTTCCATTTCCTCTTAATCCTCTTCTAAACCTCTTAAGAGGAAATGGAAGAGGATTAAGAGGTTTAGAAAAGGATTAATCCCCTTATTTCCTCTTAACCCTTTCCAGTGAGGTTCAGGTGGGTTAGTAAATTGACAGTAGTGCACGGTGGTCTGGGCGGCAGAAATACACGAGGATCAAGCCTCTACCTGTAACCCTCTCACCCAGTAGTGGGGGATTCTGGAGCTGCCCTGTGTAGGCCACCTGGCCTCTTGCAGTTTCCCTATGTTCTTATGTTCTTATGTTCTTATACTGTGACACCGACGTCTGCATCACCATATTGTAAGGGTTAACAGATGGGAGTGAGATGAAATACTATCTCCATAATAAAAAGCATCATATATTGTCCAGAAATATGCAGTCAGTGTCTCTGCTTCCCTCTCAAAGACAATCTGGTATTTTCTGTAAATCTTTCCTTTATTGCATTTTCCTATTTTTGGTGTATTTTTTATTTTCATTAAGGTTAGTCAAGGTGGGTGCATACACCATAGCTGTGTGTGGCTGTGGTGCTCATCTCCGATTCATTGGCCTTTTGAGCCTGTGGTAGGTGAGACCCAGTTACCCTGGGACAAGGGCCTGTGCAACATCCAGGGTTACCACAGTTTACCTTCCCAAAGTCTCCCCAGCTACCCATTTATCGTCCAGCCCAAAAGGGAGGATGAACAGCTGGGTGGGCTGCACAATGACTGCCGAGGCTGGGATTCGAACCCAAGCCCATGGAGTGATAGCCAGGGACACTGACCACCAGACCACGGAGGTTTGACGTGTATTGCTGTTGGTTTTCCTATTTCCAGTGTTTCTTTCCCTTCCATTTGATAGTTTTTAACCCGGTAGCAGCGGGGATCATGTTTCTTAATGGTCCCTCTAAGCGAGAAAAAATGAGAAAAAGTCACCCCTCACACAAACCATTTCATAATATATATCAAAGCATTTGTGATCATTTTATGTATTATTTTTTGGGGGGGAGTTAAATCATGGCACAAATTTGGCCTGTTGCTGCTATATGGTAAAGCCACAAATTTGGCCCGTCGCTGCTACCGGGTTAAGCTCTTTTTTTTCTTGTGCAGATGAATAGTAACTGAAATATGACGATCCACACACACAGACACACCCTCACCCAAAGCATACCCAACGGACACAAAACCAGACCCTCAGTGCATCAAGAATACAGAGCAGCGCACATTTTAGTTTGCACCGACAAACCCCAAGACTACGACCTACACTCTTTAACATTTCAGCGCCCCAGCACGCACATTTGACGAGACTTGCGCAGGAGTTGAGGGCATTTCCAGGGGTAGTATTTTTATGACCCTTGTGGTAGTTTGACCCCTCTTCTATACCATGAACCAGTAAAAACACTCATTAGAACCAGGTTAATCTCCTTTTCAGCCTTTGGGAATAGTTGATGTGAAAGATGGAAGCGTTTGAGAATACTGATCTAAACCCTTAACCCTTTCCCCTCAGATGCACAAATCGAGGCTCTTAACACACTCAAGGCTGCGAAGGAGTTGGTGTTCTCGGGGAAGAGTGCGAGAGCGGGCCGCCTCCTGGAACACGCCCTCTCCCTGGCCCCGCGACACCCTGAGGTATTGGTGCACTATGGGGAATATCTGGAGCACCACCGCAACGATGTCATCAAGGCCGATAAGCTGTACCTCCGCGCCCTGGCCGTCTCCCCTGCCAACTCACGGGCCCTCAGGTGTGTAGTGGGAGGTTTCGTAGACGTCGTACTTGTATTTATTAACCCGTCCGCTGCGATTGACACGGATTTGGCCTTCACTGGTAGCCTGGTAACATACACTCCCAGGTCTTTCTCTGCCTCTGTGGTGGATAGTGGAGTGTTTCCCATGTGGTATTGGTGTGCTGGATATCCCTTCACTGGTAGCCTGGTAACATACACTCCCAGGTCTTTCTCTGCCTCTGTGGTGGATAGTGGAGTGTTTCCCATGTGGTATTGGTGTGCTGGATATCCCTTCACTGGTAGCCTGGTAACATACACTCCCAGGTCTTTCTCTGCCTCTGTGGTGGATAGTGGAGTGTTTCCCATGTGGTATTGGTGCTGGATATCCCTTCACTGGTAGCCTGGTAACATACACTCCCAGGTCTTTCTCTGCCTCTGTGGTGGATAGTGGAGTGTTTCCCATGTGGTATTGGTGTGCTGGATATCCCTTCACTGGTAGCCTGGTAACATACACTCCCAGGTCTTACTCTGCCTCTGTGGTGGATAGTAGTGTTTCCCATGTGGTAGTGGTATTGGATATCCTTCACTGGTAGCCTGGTAACATACACTCCCAGGTCTTACTCTGCCTCTGTGGTGGATAGTGGAGTGTTTCCCATGTGGTATTGGTATGCTGGATATCCCTTCACTGGTAGCCTGGTAACATACACTCCCAGGTCTTTCTCTGCCTCTGTGGTGGATAGTGGAGTGTTTCCATGTGGTATTGGTGTGCTGGATATCCTTCACTGGTAGCCTGGTAACATACACTCCCAGGTCTTTCTCTGCCTCTGTGGTGGATAGTGGAGTGTTTCCCATGTGGTATTGGTGTGCTGGATATCCCTTCACTGGTAGCCTGGTAACATACACTCCCAGGTCTTTCTCTGCCTCTGTGGAGTATAGTGGAGTGTTTCCCATGTGGTATTGGTATGCTGGATATCCCTTCACTGGTAGCCTGGTAACATACACTCCCAGGTCTTTCTCTGCCTCTGTGGTGGATAGTGGAGTGTTTCCCATGTGGTATTGGTATGCTGGATATCCCTTCACTGGTAGCCTGGTAACATACACTCCCAGGTCTTTCTCTGCCTCTGTGGTGGATAGTGGAGTGTTTCCCATGTGGTATTGGTATGCTGGATATCCCTTCACTGGTAGCCTGGTAACATACACTCCCAGGTCTTTCTCTGCCTCTGTGGTGGATAGTGGAGTGTTTCCCATGTGGTATTAGTATCCTGGACTTTACATTTTTCTTCATTGAATTGTTGCAGCCACTTTTTGTTCCACTCCTGTAGCTTGGTGATGTCTTCTGGTAGGAAATCCGCAGTCAAGGGATTAAACATTTTATATTACCTACATTTCATTGAAGCTTTTGTTAGGTAGGCACGGCAGTTTGTCAGGTCTTATTTGTGTTTGCTTTTTCTATTATTATCATTATCATCATTATCATAAGGAGAGTATCAGACACCTCTCCTCCTGAAATTGACCTCTCTTTCGGCCACTCCTCTGAACTCTTTTATAGGAGCAGCAAGTAGAGGGCTTTTTTCCCCACCCCTAATCACACTCCCACACACTCCCCACCCGTAACCACACTCCCACACAGAAACCGTCGGCGCACCCAGCCCCTCGTGGATGAGAAGGACGTGGCTCTTCTAGCGCGGATAGACAATAAGCGGGACGACTTGGCACGCATCCCCAGCTCGTCGGCGGCCCTGCGCAGGATCAAGAAGGAGGCGTATTTCCAGCACATCTACCACACGGCCGGCATCGAGGGGAACACCATGACCCTGGCACAGACCCGCATGATCCTGGAGACGAGGCTCAGCGTGGGCGGTGAGTCTGGGGTGGGGGATAAGTTAAGGAAGAAAGAGAAGAAAATTAACCCGGTAGCTGCGGGGATCATGTTTCTTAATGGTCCCTCTAAGCGAGAAAAATGAGAAAAAATCAGCACTCACACAAACCATTTCATAATATATATCAAAGCATTTGTGATCAGTTTATGCATCATCTATTTTGGGGGGGTTTATATCATGGTAAAAATTTGGCCCATCACTGCTACCGGGTTAAGTACACAGAAAGTAAAACAAATAAGAAAGTAAGTAAAGAAATGATGCTAAAACTGTGCTAAAATTAGTTATTGGATGGGTATGAGGGGGGAAGGGGTAGGTAAGTTAAGGAAGAGACAAGAAAATAAAGTACACGGAAAGTAAGACAAATAAGAAAGTAAAGAAATAATGCTAATACTATACAGAAATTAGTTATTGGATGGGTACGAGGGGGGAAGGGGTAGGTAAGTTCCTTTATCGACTTTTATCTTCATTTAATTATCTTTATCACCCCCCCCCACACACACACACACACACACACAGGCAAGAGTGTGATGGAGCACAATGAAATCCTCGGGCTGGACCTGGCGCTCAAGTTCATCAACACGACACTGCTGCACCGTGTGGGCCGAGTCACCCTGCACGACATTCTGGAGGTCCACCGTCGAGTCCTCGGCCACGTGGACCCCATAGAGGCCGGCCAACTCAGGACCACGCAGGTGAGAGGGGGGGGGGGTGGAAGCAGGGTAGTGGAGTGGGAGTCGGTAAAAATATCGCCGGCTTCTTTATGATATGTGTGGTGGTGTGTGGTGTGGTGAGGTTTGATTTGCCTACCACTTCTTGGATGCAACACACACACACACACACACACACACACACACACACACACACACACACACACACACACACACACATAGGGCATAAAAAACAGCATCTGATAATTGATTTTTGCTTCTGTATACATGCATTGCTTATAGGAGTTTATTTCTTCTTTTTTATTCCTTTATTCACATTTTCACCACCACCCCCATCACACACACACACACACACACACACACACACACACACACACACACACACACACACACACACAGCAATAAAAAAACATCATCATATAACAGACTTCCTTGCATTGTTTATCGAAGTTTAATATCACAGTTTTATTTTTCGTTCTTATTTCCTTATTCACCTTCTCACCCCTCCTCCCCCATCACACACACACACACACACACACACACACACACACAGCAATAAAAAAACATCATCTTATAACAGACTTCCTTGCATTGTTTACCGACGTTTAATATCACAGTTTTCTTTTTCATTCTTATTTTCCTTATTCACCTTCTCACTCCTCCTCCCCCATCCCCCATCACACACACACACACACACACACACACACACACACCAATAAAAACACATCATCATATAACAGACTTCCTTGAATTGTTTATAGAAGTTTAATACCACAGTTTTCGTTTATATTCTTATTTTTCTTATTCACATTCTCACCCCACCTCTTCCTCCCTTCCCCCGTCTCCCCCCACAGGTGTACGTAAGCGACCACATTCCCCCGCCCCCCACCCGCCTCCAGGTGCTAATGGAGGACTTCGTCGCGTGGCTCAACTCCCCCGAGGCCCAGGCGCTGCACCCGGTCCGCTACGCTGCGCTGGCCCACTACAAGCTGGTCTTCATCCACCCATTTAGCGACGGGAACGGACGGACCGCCAGGCTCATCATGAACTTCTTACTGATGCAGGTGTGTGTGTGTGTGTGTGTGTGTGTGTGTGTGTGTGTGTGTGTGCAAAAAAGATAGCTGAATGAAGGTGAAGGAAAATAAATGAATGAAGAGAAACAGGAAAGGAAGGCGATATAAGATAGATAAAAAGGAAAAAAATATGAGAGGAGGAAGGAAAGAAGGAAAAGTGTGTGTGTGTGTGTGTGTGTGTGTGTGTGTGTGTGTGTGTGTGTGTGATACCTGAAGAATATCAAGTCATTTTGCATGGATGAAATATTAACAGGTAGAGAGTGTTGCCAGAAAGGAGCATGTGTGTGTGTGTGTGTGTGTGTCGGGTGTGTTAACGAGTGCCTTACCTGTACTGACCCCACACCTGTCCACAGAAACACCACACTCCACACCTGTAAGGAAAGTAAATGACAGACAGACCTTAATGAGAATGGACAGGTAGACACACACACACATCTTTTCTTGCTTTCTTTCTCTCCTTTGTTTTTTTGTTATTTTTACTTATTTATTTACATTAAGGGATGCGGCTCAAGGGCAACAAAAAGAGTAAGAAAAATTAATAAAAAAAAGCCCGCTACTCGCCACTCCCACCTCCTCTTGTGTGTCCATTCATTCTTATATTTTCTTTTATCTTCATTCATTTATCGTCATTACACACACACACACACACACACACACACCAATTTTCAAGTGATGCTGTTGTTAGTAAGCATCGATCACCATATTGTCCGTTTTCCATTCCCAAGCAAAGAAATTCACACGTAACAATGGAATAAAACGGAACATGATATTTAGTAATGGAGAGTGTATCTGTGTTGAGAGTCCATTGAAACTACACCCTCTCACATCTTCCCCTTCCCTTTCCTACCCGACTACACACACCTGCCTACACCTCCCCTTCCCTCCCCCAGTACACCAATACCCACCAAGACCTCACTCACACAACCCTCCCCCACACCTTCCCCTTCCCTCACCCACCAAGACCTCACTCACACAACACCCTTTCTCCCACCCACTAACATACACCCACCTACACCTTCCCCTCACCCACCACACCCACCAAAACCTCACTCACTCAACCATTTCACCCATCTACACCTCCCTTCTCACCCAGCAACACCTCATTCACCCTGTATCTTCTCCTTCACCTCCCTCATTCTCGACACTCAAACCCACCACCTCACTCAACACCCTCTCTCTCCCCCACACACAGGCCGGCTACCCCCCAGTCATCATTCGCAAACAGGACCGGATGCTGTACTACGACTGCCTCCAGCTGGCCAACGAGGGCGACACGCGGCCGTTTGTGCGTTTCGTGGCCCACTGCACGGAGAAGACCCTGGACGTGTACCTCTGGGCCACTAAGGAAGCATTGCCGAAGATCGAACAGAGGCGCGATGAGCAGGGACGGCAGGAAGAGCAGACACAGCAGCAGGAGTGGAAGGCGGATCACAGACAGCAGGAGGAGGAGGGAGATGATCAACAGGACCCGCAAAAGTCCGCTAGCAAGGTGTACCTCCACGACGACCGCCATGACGAGAGTTCCGACAGTGAGCGGAAATTCGTGTTTACCTCCGTGGATGATATTCTGCCATGGGAGGAGGTGGAGGAAAGGGAGAGAAGTGGAGGAAAGACGTCTCCTCATCCCTCACCTTCCGCCTCTCATGGAACTGAGGATCATATACTAATGGAGGGAGGAGAAGAGGAGGAGGAGGAGGAGGAGGAGGCAGAGGTGACAGATGCCGATGGAAGAGAACAGCTGTGGTTTGTGGGGGAGGAGGAGAGAGTGCGAGTGAGAGGAGGAGGAGGAGGAAAGGACAGCAGAATAGACAGCAGTAGTAGTAGTAGGATAGACAGTAGTAGTAGTAGTATAAGCAGTGGTAGTAGTGATATTGAGCATGATAAGGTTATTCGGTACCTTATATCAGAGGAGAGGTTGGCGGCATTTGAGGAAGGGGTGACTGAAGAGGGCTCACCAAGGGGACTTTAGCCAGTCTTCAATATATCGTCACCTCACTTCTTCACCCACTTAAAAAGATGCTCCTGAAGGTTAACGAGACTTTCCGGGACTGTTTCGTGATCCTAGTGATAGTTTTAAACACTTGTGGAAGTTGCTGGGATGTTCTAGGACTGTTTCATGATCCTAGTGATGGTTAAAAACACTCATTGAAGTTGCTGGGACATTTTGGGACCCTTGTGATAGTTTTAAATACTCGGAAGTTACTTGGACTTTCCGGGACTGTTTCATGATCCTAGTGATAGTTTTAAACACTTGTGGAAGTTGGTGGGACTCTCCGGGACTGTTTCGTGGTCTTAGTGATGGTTTAAAACACTCGTGGAAGTTGGTGGGACTTTCTGGTACTGTCTCATGATCCTAATGATAGTTTTAAATACTCGGAAGTTACTGGGACTTTTCGGGACTCTTGATATGCTAGTTATATATTTAGAAGACTCCGCTATTTGAAAAGACTCGTGGAAGTTATTGGAACTCTCCGGGATTGTTTCGTGATCCTAGTGATATTGTAAAGTCATGGAAGTTGGTGGGATGTTCTGGGACTGTTTCATGATCCTAGTGATATTTTAAAGTCATGGAAGTTTGGTGGGATGTTCTGGGACTGTTTCATGATCCTAGTGATATTTTAAAGTCATGGAAGTTTGGTGGGATGTTCTGGGACTGTTTCATGATCCTAGTGATATTTTAAACAGTCATGGAATTTCTGGGATATTCTGGGACTCTTGTGATGTTAGTGATAGATATACAAGACCCCTATTTGAAAAGACTCATGGAAGCTACTGGGACTTTCCGGGACTGTCTCGTGATCCTAGTGATAGTTTTAAACACTCATTGAAGTTGGTGGGATGTTCTGGGACTCTTGTGATCCCAGTGATATATTTACAAGACTCCCCTATTTGAAAAGACTCGTGGAAGTTAATGGGACTTTCCGGGACTTTCGTTATGCAAGTGATAGGTTGACATGACTTCACTGTTTTAAAAGACCATCATGGAAGTTACTGGGATGTTTGGGACTCTTGTGATCCTTGTGATAGTTAACATGACTCCTGTTTGAAAAGCCTCTCGATGAAGTTATTAGGACTTTCCGGGGCTGTTTCATTATGCAAGGGATAGTTTTACATGACTTCCTCCCTGTTTGAATAGACCCTCGTGGAATTTGCTGGGACTCTTCTGATGCAAGTGATAGTTTAACACGACTCTCCTGTTTGAATAGACCCTCGTGGAAGGTGCCGGGGCGTTCTGGTACTGTTTCGTGATCTCGTAGTTTTACCCGACTTCTGCGCCATGAATGGGAAGATCACTCGGTCGCAAAAGCCCAGTTAGTCTTCTCTGTGGCCTTGGGAAAGTTGTCGTAATGGGAGCCTGATAGGTTTAATAATGTGGACCTCTAAAGGCGGCGTCACACTGGACCCTAATCTGGCAAGCACGAGCTTTTGCTGTTCCTGTTGTCCTCACACTGACGAACGACGAGCGGCGAGCAACATCGTATACAAAGCCTCAGCCATGGCGCCTATTACATCCACGCTTCAGATTACGGTTAAGTGTGCAGCTGTGATGGCATTACTTGCCCATAACTGAGGATGGTCCCTGACTAGCTATTAAAGAGTGCACAATACCGGAGGACCAGTGAACTCTTGAACTAGGAGGAGCGGAGGTGACCATGGCAAGTGTTTATATCACCAGGGCAGTCTTGGTCTTGGAAATCAAAATTAAAAACAACACTACTTTTCACAATATTATAAAATATTACAAACACCATCAAACATAAAACGAGTATGTAAATAAGTTCTCTAAAATCATGGGTATACGGATCCAATACACTTGGCAATATATATTATTCACACATCGGTGCACCAAAGAGCTCATTCGCCTGCCTGCTCGCGGCTTACTGAGCTGCTCCTCGTTCAAACAGTGAGCTAAACACAGGAGCAAGCCATCCTGCCAGCAAAACCTCGTGCTCGCCAGATTTGGTCCAGTGTGACGCCGGCTCAAGTTGCTAATGGGGACTTAAATTCAACAACAACATCAACACAAACAACTTCTGCTCAAACACAAACATCGAAAAAAACAGGTTACATACAATATCGCAAACAACAACAGCAACGCGAACAATGTCAACGCTCCCAATAGCAACACAAACTGACTGAGATGACAAGTCAGTGCCGTGATAGAGAGAGAGAGAGAGAGAGAGAGAGAGAGAGAGAAGCCATAGTATAACAGGAAGGAAAAAAGGGAAGAATTTGAAAGAGAAAGAGAGAAGGGAAAAATAGGAGAGAGAGAGAGAGGAAAGAATATGATAAAAAAAGAGAGAAAGAGGAAAGAAAATAAGAGAAAGAGAGAGAAGGGAAGAATATGAGAAAAAAAAAGAAAAGGAAATAATATGAGAGAGGAAGAAAGAAAGAAAAAAAGAGAGAGAGAGAGAGAGAGATCAGTTTTCCAATAAAGACTAGTTTACATATAGGTCATGTGTGTGTGTGTGTGTGTGTTGCAGAGTATTTTTATATCCTAGAAAGTTTACAGTTATCCACAAAGCCAACTCTTCTATATAATGTCCTTACTATCATTGTCATTACTGGTATTTAGATTTTACTTACGGTATTTTGTGATTTTATTTATTATGGTAACACTGAGCTCCGCGATGTAGTGGGTAGTGCACTTGCCTTCATTCCTCTCTTCCTCCTCCTCTTCTTCCTCTTTTTCTGTTCCTCAACTTTCCTTTACCTCTTCCTCCTCCTCCTCCTTTTCTGCTTTCATCTCTTCCTTCCTCTTCCTCTTCTTCCTCCTCTTCCTCTTTTTCTGCCTTCTTCTCTTCCTTCCTCTTCCTCCTCCTCTTTTTTTGCCTTCATCTCTACCTCTTCTTCCTCCTCCTCCTCCTCCTCCTCTTTCTATTTCTCCATTTTCACTCTCCTTCATCCCCCTTCCTCTACCTCCTCTTCTTCCTCCTCCTCCTCCTCCTCTTTTTCTGCCTTTTCAATTTTCTTTACTTTCTTTCTCTTTCTCTCTATGTGTGTGTGTGTGTACGTATGTTTCTAATTCATTCATTCACTATTTCTTGATTTAGCGACTAAGTATTCCATAAAGGTAAAACTATATAGTAAAATGAGAATACAGGTTTTTTAGGTAACCCCTCAGTCGTACTTTTTTTATAGTAAGCCCACTTGCCACACACACCTTACCTGTCCAATCTACTTTACTACTACTACTACTACAATGGTCTATAGGTAGCGTTTCTTAATTGTACTTTTTTTTATAGTAACGCCACATAGCTCACACCTCCTCCTCGGACCCAACCAATACTCTGCACCAAAGACGAGGGAGGTTGACGGGAGTTGTTTTCATCACCAAGTGCTTCGAGGAGGTTGTCACGCACGATGTAAATACACGTTTTAACCCGCACCGTTTCTTGCAGTATTCTTAGTCGGGCCTTTCCGCCGCCCTCCGTTCAGCGCTGCCAGATTGTCATTCTCCGCGCCGCACTGTTTTCTCTGCCCTCTGTCCTGAAACGATCGCAAAAAAAATACATATCTTGAATTCACGTTTTTTACAAGATCTTCAGTTGACTCGTATCATCTGAAATTGACCCTCATTTGGCCACTCTCTTCTGCCTTTTATAGTAGTGCCACTGGGCTATTTTTATTTGATTTTACTTATAACTATCACAAAAGAAACATCTATAATTGACGATTTTTTACAAGAATTTCAATTGATTCGTACTATCTGAAAATTGACCCTCATTTGGCCACTCTCTACTGTCTTTTATATATCTTCCTCCACACACTGTAATTTTCACTCTCTGACCCATAACTATTGTCAAAAAAACTATAATTGACGGTTTTGACGAGAACTTCAATTGACTCGTACCCTCAGAAACTGCCCTCTTTTTTTGGCCTTTTATAGTAGTGCTAGTGGGCTATTTTTATTTGATTTTACTTATAACTATCACAAAAGAAACATCTATAATTGACGATTTTTTACAAGAATTTCAATTGATTCGTACCATCTGAAAATTGACCTCTCTTTTGACCACTCCATACTGTCTTTTATAGGAGTAGTACAAGAGTTTTTTTCTGTTTTTATTCACATTCACATTCATTTTCATTTTCGCATGGGTCCGTCAGTTTTGGGTACGATTCCGCTACGTGCGATGTTCGAAGGACGAGAATCTGGCAGCGCTGTCCTTGTTCTGTGATAGATTGATGAGCCGTTACCGTCGCCGTATCGTGCGTTGTGAATATCATCGTTACAGAGCTCGTATATAAGGTATGTCTGCCATTTCGTACACACCATAACCCGGTAGCTGCGGGGATCATGTTTCTTAAAGGCCCCTCCAAGCGAGAAAAATGAGAAAAAATCATCACTCACGCAAACCATTTCATAGTATATATCAACGCATTTGTGATCAGTTTATGCATCATCTATTTTTGTGGGTTTATATCATGGCGAAAATGTGGCCCATCGTTGCTACCAAGTTAAGAGAGGGGGAGACAGAGGAAGAGACGGATAGATTATGTAAAGAAAGACGATAGAAAAAGCAGAGAGAGTAAAGGAGTAAACAGAAAGACAAATAAAAGAGATTGAAAGTAGAGGATTGAAGGAACGGATGATTGGATTGTGGAAGAAATAGATGAGATGAAACTGTTGGAGAGAAGAAAAGAATAGACAAATAAGTTGGTATGGATAGACAAAGAGTAGAAAGAGGGAAATACAAACTCCGCTTAATTGGTCCGTTTTTTAGTAAATGGAACGTGTGTGTATCAGAAATGGCAGACACACCGCACTATTTTATTTTTGGGGTAATTTATTTGCTGTATTTATTCCTGTATGTGTTGTGTGCATGGGACATCACCACCACCATCACCATCATCACCTCCTGTCATCATCATATAGCCAGTGTTCAGACTTAGGCTACCTGACACCCACCTACCTGTTGGCACCTTTTATATACCTGTCCAATTAACTCTGGCACATATTTTTACCTGTCTGATTATATGGCACACACCTTTACCTGTCCAATTTACTCTAACACACCTTTTTACTTGTCGAATTTACTCTTAACACATCTTTTTACCTGTCCAATTTACTCTAACACACCTTTTTACCTGTCCAATTTACTCTACAGCACACCTTTTTACCTGTCCAATTTACTCTTAACACCTTTATCTGTCCAATTTACTCTAGCATACCTTTACCTGTTAATTGACTATAACATTCCAGTGCCTCTCTCTTCCCTTCCCCTCTTCTTTCCTCCCTTTAATTTCCCCACTAACATAATCATTCTCATCCTCCTCTTGGGCAGCTTTTCCGATACCCTACGCCCCTGTCCACCCAGCAGTGAATGGGTACCAGGTATTAATCGGGGGTTGTGTCCCGTCTCCTGGGATCTGTTCTCTTCTCCTGTAATTCCTTCCCCTTCTGTCTCTCTCCGGCATATGACCACAGATGTTGCGCCGACTAAACGAAACTTTCCGATTTTCCTCATCCTGTTCACCTCTTCATAACCACACCCCTTTTATTTTTATAGGCCTCACATTATGATTATTCAGGGGCAGTGATTAGTATTTATTTTTTATTTTTTGCAGCTTCCTTTACTGTAAAAAAAAAAAAATTGAGGTTCTGTCTGTGCCCGATCCTCTATTTTTTCACCTCCATACTTAGGTTCGTAAGTCCTCTGCAGCCCTCACTCTCCTACCTGTTAGAGGAGCTGCAGGTGTATGCCAACCCTACCTACTTTAATTTATGTCATAGATTTGTATTTATTTAGATGTTAAGAGCCACTTTCACAGTTTGCCATGGCGGGTTAGTCAGCCTCCAAGCCATTACCAAGGACTTTGAAAATTCCTTGTGTAGTGTTTTGTGTTCATGTTGAAGTTAAGAAATTTGAGGAAGCCATACGGGAAGTCTTTTGTGTATCTTTTTTTTTTAACATCTTGTAATGCCGTTGTATTGCTCAAGAACATATCAGTCACTTTGGCCGAAGGGTCTAAATCAGTGGTTCCCAATCTTTTTTGTCCCATTTCCCCTTTCCAGTCACTTTTTCACCTGTGGACCCAAACATCTTCCTGTCATTTCGCGTGCCACTCACGACCATCCCAAGGGCCAAATTTGTCATGTGAGCCGCATTCCAGCATAATACATTTTAAGCCCTTCACTCCGGCGACACTGACGTCCAACGGCGTCACCATATGGAAAGGCTTAGTCCTCTTCTAAACCTCTTAAGAGGAAATGGAAGAGGATTAAGAGGGATTGAGAGGTTTAGAAGAGGATTAATCCTCTTCCATTTCCTCTTGACCCTTTCCATACGGTGATGCCGACGTCTGCGTTATGGATGGAAAGGGTTAAAATAATTAGAATCTCCATGGACCCCTGTTTGTGAACCACTGGTCAAAATGGTAGTGACGAACGCTTGATATTTTAAACATTGTATTAGTTTTCATCAACAATAATGTGGCTGATTTGTCCTTTTTACTTGTATTTCAAGGCGTGGTTAGTTGGTCGGTTTTGTTGACCTTTTATGTCACTTTTTACGGCCCAGTTTGTAATTTGTCAGCTGTGAAAATCCAACACTTCTTCCCAGACTTGAAAAAGCCAAACCAGCCACATAACTTAATAAATACTAATACATACGACATTTAGAAAGTCTGGCGTAGCCTTCATCAGCGAGGTGTTTTAATCACGACCAGCTGTTTTTATCTTGTGTGGTCCGTTCCGAAAAAGCCACACATCGTAAGTCTTGTAACGTCACCTCTCCATTAGAATAAGATTTGCTCCAATTTTCTAAGGCAGGTTATGAATGCCCTTGTTATCCTTCATATTAAATGCCACAGTCTATTCCGCCCAAGGTGAGAAAACGTCAGGAAGAGAAGGGAGGGTGTAGCTGCTTTAGTGCTGGGATTGAAGGGCAGTTGATCCGTTGAGGGCTGGGCAAAATCTAGCTTCAGGGCGGAGGGGAGCAGGCGAGGCTTCTCTGACGCATTCTCACCTTAGGCTAAATAGAGTATAAAGCAATGTTGTTAGTGGTGGCAGCCAAGGCAACACACGGGGCTGGACTCCTTATTCAGACGTCAATACATACCACAAACCCAGCAGTGACCATTTATTCCCCTGTGAGACATTTATGTAGTCAAATGTAAATTATTGAAAGGCAAGTGTGGCGTAGGGCAGAGAAGGGTCGTGAGGGACCGAGCCATTTTTGTACACATGATATCAGGAAGGCAAATATATAATTGTCGTCTCCGCACACTGAATTGGTCCAGAAATCCCGCCCCCTCCATAGTAACATTGACTAACTCCATATCGGTCCAAGTCAGTGATATGAAGAGGTGAAGAGGAGTAAATAGAAAGACAGAAGATGAATCAGTCCAATCAGTTCTCTTAGTTTCAGGGAGGGGAGGATGGGCGGCTTCTGGACCAACTTAGTGTATGGCATCTATAGAACAACCATTTTTTCCCTTGTGTAATATTGAAATATGAGAAAAGCAGCAAATATTTAGTCTGAAAGGGTCTTTTTTTTTTTTTGTCACTAGGTTAACATGCATGGTTTAAACTGATACAACTGGCACGAATTTCCTGGCGTTACTCAGAGCACCTCATGACTGGTGTACGCCCATGCTGAAGGTAAACAAAGATCAAGCCTCTACCTGTAACCCCTGAAACTACATGTCACCCATTGCGAGTAGTGGGGGGATTCTGGAGCTGCCATGTGTAGGCCACTCAGCCTCCCCATGTTCTTATGTGCTTACTCTGATACACTACCCATGAGGTAAACCATGGCCCTAAATACACAAAACTTCCAGGAATTAAAATCAAGCGTCCTTAAACTGGGTTCCTAAATATGTGAAACTCCCAGGGATCAAAATCAAACATCCTTATAAACTGGGCTCCTAAATACATGAAACTCCCAGGAATCCAAATCAAACATTCTTATAAACTGGGCTCCTAAATACATGAAACTCCCAGGGATCAAAATCAAACATCCTTATAAACTGGGCTCCTAAATACATGAAACTCCCAGGAATCAAAATCAAACATCCTTATAAACTGTGCTCCTAAATACATGAAACTCCCAGGGATCAAAATCAAACATCCTTATAAACTGGGTTCCTAAATATGTGAAACTCCCAGGGATCAAAATCAAACATCCTCATAAACTGTCCATAAACTGTGCTCCTAAATTCATGAAACTCCCAGGAATCAAAATCAAACATCCTCATAAACCGTCCGTCATCACCATTTATTTTAGTCCATGTTTCACCCCAACACCACGCAGCGCACGGCTCACTTAGGCGATGAACTCGTAGGGGAGCGGCGTCAGGAACTCTGGCTTGTTCTTGGTGACGTTGACCTTGTGGGCGGGCCGGGGCTGCGCGGGCTGGCGCTTGCAGATGACCTTGACGCCCTTAGCCTTGGCCTCGTGCTTGATGCGGTCGTTCTCCTTGACGCGCTTCTTGAAGTCCTCGCGGCAGCGGGAGTGTGTCAGGTGCTCCACACGCACATTCAGCCTGGGGTGGAGAGGACAGGGTTAAGTATAAAGAAGTCAGATATGAACACACACCATCATAGCATTTAAACTTACAAAGGGCCTGGAGGGGAGAAAACAGAGATGAATTTATACTTATGCCCTGTCTACATGATCAGGCACTACCCAATTATGTGAACAGGGCTTAAGAAATCAAACATGAATGCACAATCATGGCATTTAAACTTGCAAGGGCCTGGATGGGAGAATATAAATGCAATTATCTTTATCCCGGTAGCAGTGACAGGACAAATTTGTGCCAAGATATAAACCCCAAAAAATAGATGATGCATAAACTGATCATAAATGCTTATGAAATGGTTTGTGTGAGTGATGATTTTTTTTTTCTCACTTAGAGGGACCATTAATCTATAGTCAGTTATATGCCTCTCTTCTTTGCTTGCATGCACATGTGTGTTCAGAGTTGAATGTTAACACACTTTCCAGTGTGCAGGGGATGATCAGCCACACTGGGGAACTGCGGACATCTTCTGTAGGTTGTATTGCCAACTGATGGTCCCAGCAGGCCCAGGCGAGGGCGCGTGTTTATAGTGTTGAAACCTACACTCTACGGGAGGAGATGAGTGCCTGGAGCTGCAGCCGGCTAGCACCATCAGCAACACGCATCAACAACACTTACTGCGGCGTTTAGCAAGAAACATGAGCCACGCTGCTACCGGGTTATACTAAGAATCAGAAATGACTGCACACCATGGGCCTGAGGCATGTAGACAGGGAGGACTTGCAGCTAAAGGATGGGGCAAGGACAATAAGGGGAGATGGTCATAAAGTGAGGAAAACAAGATGCAGCAAGGATGTAAAGAAGTTTGGCTTCCCCACGAGAATCATTTATACTTTGAACAGTCAGGACATGGAGATATTAGGAGCTGAGAATGTCCAAAGCGAGTTAAATGAAAGGAGATATGGAGACGGGACAAGGCTGGTGAAGGTAAAGTTGGGAGCATACACTATAGTCCATGAGGGAAAATAAGGAAGCTGAATGCAAAAATGGAGTACCTCTTGGGCAGGATCTTTCCCTTGACACGCTTGTTGACGATGACGCCCACGGCATGTTGGGTCACGTTGAACACTCGTCCGGTCTTGCCGTGGTAGCACTTGTGGATAAGACCCTTCTGGAAGGCTCCGTTGCCCTGCACACAAGGAAGGAAGGATGGGATAAGGGAACATGACATGGTAAGAAGCAGCAGAGTCCTGGAAACGTGAATTACCAAGTTCATGAAGGTAACACATCCAAATCAAGGAAAAATTCAATCAACAAAACATTTCATTTAACAATCCAGGCTTTATCAAGAAATTAGAAACAGCATTTTTCAGCCAACCAAATAATGAAAACATTCTTAGTGAACTATAATTTGAAAACATGAACAGAAGAGGAAATCAAACATTGTATTCAAGAATTTTGGAAAAATATTTAAAGGTCATGAAGAAGTGTGCACAACCAACCATAGGAACACCAAGAGGAGGGGCCGGGCATTACAAAGGCAATCCCTCAGAACTGAACTGAACCAAAATATACCACCACCACCGCCGCCTCACCTTCAGGTCCACGATGTCGCCGACCTTGTACACACGCAGGAAGGTGGACAGGTGCTCTGTGCCATTTTTCTTGAAGGCGCGCGCAAACATGTTGCGCGTACCGCGCCGCAAACCCTTGGAGTTAGTCATCTTGCCGGTTCAGCTGTGGAGGGACAAGTGAGGTTAGGTCAGGTGACAGACACGCTAAAGGTTGTCAATGTTTCCTTAGATTTAATTCAATTCTTATTTTTAAAAAAAAGGTAATGGTTTTAGCAAAAGGTGAATAGAAAAAAAAAGTTGCGTTCATGGTTTTAACAAATGGTGAATGGATTGTTAACCCCTTCACTATAGCCACGCCAAAACAGGGCCCCGCGCCATATCCAGGATCGCCACACGCTCCAAATTTCAAATGTCGCTATTGAATATAACAAGTTTTCAGCCATAAACTCAACATAATCATCATGTATTATATATGAAAACATGCAGAATTAAATGGTGCACATTAAGAAACAAATTATTTGATAATTTTGAAATGTAAGCATAAATATAGAAAATAACTCGTATATTGGCTAAGGCGAGCCAGGACGCAGCATGCACGTCCTCGGATATGGTACGGGGCACGCAAGGACGCAGTAAACGCGTCCTAGTGTTGAAGGGGTTATAATCTAATAGAAAAAAGAAAGTGCCAGCCACTGAAGTTGGTGACTGTAGTTTTACCAAATGACTTGGCAGTAATTATACTGTAAATATATTTGCATCAAACCACAGTGATGCTCCAGCCACTTCCTCGAACCCAAACAATACCTGGCATAAATACTGACTCCTGTGACACCGCGACTAAAACTGCTGCTGGGTGGGCACCGCCACCTCCCTGAAGCTGACTAAAGGGTGAAAATTAGTGAAGCTTTTGAGAGGAGGCCGGACAAGTTCTTGGAACGCTGCCAGACAAGCTTCCTGTCCCACATGGCCCTGCCACACAATTCCGCCCATTATTTTGGGCAAGTCATAATGTCCTTCCATTAACTGATGGGCTGGCGTGCCAGCAGTTGCGGGCTATCCATCTATGTACTACTGATTGATGAACCATGACAGTAATTTGGGGAAGCCAACCAGGTGAGCCTCCTGAGGACCAAGATCAAACTCAATTCCTGACCAAATTCAGTACACCTAGACAGAGGTGTGGAGGTGGTGGACTTCCCAGTCGACCATGGTGGAACTACCAACACTTGGACAAGTAGGCAAGGTTCCTGGAGCCCGCCTCAGCTGTGCTGCTAGCAGGCGGAATAACCCAAAGTAACGCAGCAGCACACCTGGACACACGCTAAAACACTTGGAACTAAAAGAAATTTCACGAACGGGAGTAAAAAACGACCGTTACCGTTGATGAGGTTTGAAGCCCCGCGGGGCCGTCAACAAAAATATTATCCTCAATGCACATGTTTGTAGCGTGGCAGGCAAGAGAGAGCAACGAAGAGTCCATAAACGAGGAAAATACTAAACCCAACACCAGGCGGGCAGTGTGTGGCCCGCGGCGAGGCCTGGCCCAGCATGTGCCTGTCATAACACCTCTTTTGGCCACCACCCACGGCCCATACCACCTTATTACCCTACATTAATTATGGCCTAGAGTCTCATCAGTCTAATTCTCGTCCATGTGGCTGTAAATACATGCATGAAGGGAGAAAATTGGAAAAATAAGGCGTGAAGAAACGGGCCGGGCTACTCACACGAGGCTCAGGGAGGAAGGGAGAACAGCGTCCGCCGCCACGCCGTCAACACGCGATCCACACTTATTTGTAGGTAGATTTTTACCTTTATTTCATTTCTTCTTTGTTCTTTAAGTTCGATTAATTTATTTTTGCATTGTTTTTGTTGTATTTTGTTTAGTTTGTGTTGTGTTTTGTATTGCTCGCGGCGTCAACACCGTCATTCAGACTTATTTTAGGCATATTTATACGTTTATCTCACTTGTTTTCTATTATTTGGCCTTCATTGATTTATTTTTGTATTGTTTTTATTGTATTTTGTATTCTTTGTATTGTATTTTGTGTTATATTTTGTATTTGTGTTGTATTTTGTATTGTGTTGTATTCTTTTGTATTTTCTCTTTGTATTTTTGTATTTTCTCTACTACTTCAGTCATATTTATCTACTTTATTTATTATTTATCGTATTTATTTGATAGATATATAGATAGAGAGATAGATAAACTTGAACTTGATGTCACAGGTGGCTTGAGAGATAGATAGATAGATAGATAGATGATATGTAGATAGATAGATAGATAGAGAAAAATAGATAGATAGATAGATAGATAGATAGATAGATTGATAGATAGAGAAAAATAGATAGATAGACAGATAGATAGATAGAGAAAGAGAGAAAATAGATAGATAGATGGATAGATAGGTAGATAGATAGATAGATAGACAGATAGATAAAAATAAATAGATAGATAGAGAAAAATTGATAGATAGACATAGAAAGATAGATAGATAGATAGATAGATAGAGAAAAATAGATACATAGACAGACAGAGAAAAATAGATAAATAGATAGAAATACATATGGAGATTTTTTTATGTTTATTAGATAGACAGATAGTGATAATAATACGAATAATGTGCTACAGGAAATACTTATAGGGGCTACACACCTAAAATAAATACACCCAAAAAACCCACACCAATCATTACCTACCCGATACAATGCCTCAAAAAAACTAAATAACCCCAAAATAAAGCCTTTTCACCCCTTGGCAGCCATTAAGGAGGCGAAAAAGAGGTGTTTGTCAGCAAGGAGAAGAGTGGCCGCCATTGTTGTTGTTGTTCTCCTTGCTTCGCCGCCTCCATTTTCCTCTCCTCAGATAAATACTGCAACCTGGATCTCCTCGGCTACTGCAAAATGGTAATATGGGCTCGGGGCATCAAAGGGCAGGAGTTAAGGGCAGGGAAGGCCGTAGGGAGGAAGTTATTAAGGGTTTTGTTCATGTGATATTTTCGGTTGGTTTTAATTTTTCGGTGTTTTGGGTGAGTTATTTTGTTTTAAGGTTGATTTGAGTGTTTGTGGTGGGCCTGTGGTGTTTGGGGCTGTGTGCTGGTGTTTGGGTGTGTGTGCGTGCGTGTGTGTGTGTGTGTGTAGGGAGGTCAGGCCTAGTGGTAGTGACGGTTCTCTAGAATGACACCCAACTCTTCTTCTTCTTTTGACCTGTATTTTAAGGTTGATATGACTGTTTGTGGTGGTGTTTGTGTGCGTGCGTGTGTGTGTGTGTGTGTGTAGGGAGGTCAGGCCTAGTGGTGGTGACGGTTCTCTAGAATGACACCCAACTCTTCTTCTTCTTTTGACCTGTATTTTAAGGTTGATATGACTGTTTGTGGTGGTGTTTGTGTGTGTGTGTGTGTGTGTGTGTGTAGGGAGGTCAGGCCTAGTGGTGTTGACGGTTCTCTAGAATGACACCCAACTTTTCTTATTATTATTTTGACCTGCATCGCTTCGTGGGTACGCCTCCTCTTGATTCTCTCTTCTATTCACTGGGTGTTCTTTCCACAGACAATCTAAATTCTACAATCACATTGAAATAATAATCAGATATGATTGAAAAGTGGAAACTCTTCAGTGTATATGAACTGAAAGTACTCCCTCCATCGTTCACGCCTCTGGACAGGCCAAGCCGTCAACACAACACAACTGTTTCAGCACTGCCCTAGTGATGGCGTGTACGGCCCACAGAGTAATAACTTCTACTTCAGAGCAGTTAATACGTGAAATCGGCTCCCTTCTGAAATAGTTGAGGCTCAAACAATTAACACATTTAAATGTCGTCTAGATAAGGATTGGGAAACTGCAGACTTTAAGTTTGACCCGACCATGTCACCACCCTCAGTTAACTTATGTCAACATCATACAAGCACAGCATAGTCGTGTCATTCGACTGGTCTGCTAAGTGTACTTAAGTGTGCTTCACCCTTTCCATCCGTGATGCCGACGTCAGCGTCACAGTATGGAAAGGGTCGAGGAAATGGAAGTGGATTAATCCTCTTCTAAACCTCTCAATCCTCCTCTAAATTCCTCTTGGTCCTCTTCCATTTCCTCTTAATAAGTTTAGAAGAGGATTAAGAGCAAATGGAAGAGGTTTAGAAGCGGACTAACGGTGACGCCGTCGCCGGAGTGAAGGGGTTAAGTGTAAGTGTATGAGCAAATATCATGTTAGGCCTACACACTTACTTTCAAGCACTGGACTGAGAAGAGTTTTGCCAGTGTGTACAAGACACACATGCATCCCCACCTGGAATTTGCAGTACAGGTGTGGAGCCCTCAAAGCAGAGTAAACATCAATAGAACAGAAAAAAGTTCAAAGAAGAGCCACCAAGACTGTCCCATCACCAGAACCTCCCCCATGAAGAGTGGCTGAGAAGACTTAACATGCCCAAGCTTGAGGATAGGAGAGAGAGAGAGAGAGAGAGGGGGGACTTGATAGAAGTTTTCAAAATAATGAGTGATATTGATAAACACTCATTTTCCAATCTACTAACACAACATGAAGTCTTCACTTCAAACAAATATATAAACAGAGAACCAAGAAAACACAAACACAACACACTGACACACAGAGTCATATATACAAGGAACTCACTCCCAGAAACCATAGTTAATGCTACATCTACAGTAGCCTTCAAGAAAAAATATGACAAACACAAAACACAGACAAATATGAAGACGGCAACAGGATCTATCTTCGGAGATCATATGTAAATCCCGTGGATCTTATTGGCAAGTCTTTTCTAGTTATTACTGGGAGAGGCAGGCTACACATCACAGGAAGAACAGGAAACAAACTGCAAAGGAAAAGTGACCCTCGGTACACCACATACAAGGTTGCTTTTCCCATGCACCTAGTTTCTTGTTCTTCCTGGGATGTGTCGCCTGCCTCTCCCAGTGCAAACTAGGAAAATGTGGCTCTGCTGGACTTCTGAAATGCATGTTCCATTGTGTCTTGTATTATAGAAGGTTACACCCACCGAGTCTGTCTCTTAATTCTACTTGGCTTCACGGACTCTTATTTAGTATTTTGCCATCCAGTGATATATGTGTGTATTTACCTAGTTGTAGTTTTACAGGGCCTGGGCTCACGCTCGTGTGGTCCCGTCTCCGTATCTGTATTTGTCCAACTTTTCCTTAAAGCTTTGCACACTCTTCGCCGATACTACATCCTCACTAAGTCTGTTCCAAACCTCTACATTTCTTTTCGGGAAGCTATATCTCTTTATGTCTCTCAAACATCTTCCCTTCCTCAATTTTTTTCTGTGTCCTCTTGTGTGTGTGTGTGTGTTGCAGCCATCTCTAACCCTCCATCCCTCCACAGGGCGCCAATGCCTCCCAGCTGGAGAAGGAGATCGGAGCAGACCAGTTTCCCCCCAATGAGCACTACATAGGGCTGGTAAATGTGAGTATGAGGCAGCCAGGGACACCTCTCCTCCCGAAAGTGACCTATCTTTCTGCCACTCCTCTAACTCTTTTTAGGAGGAGTGAGTAGCGGGCTTTTTTTTCATGTTTTTTTCCTTTTTTCTATGCCCTTGAACTGACTCCTTTGCTGTAAAATAAAAAAAACAATAAAAAGAAAAACAATAAGAGAGGAAGGGACGGACGGAGTAGATTCTGACTTATTTTCATCTTTACAATTGCCTTTTCTTCATTTATGCATCAATACTTTTTATGGATGAATAATAGCTTCCTCTACTTCCATGTCCCCTAAGCTATATATGATTTGTTAATGGTAGAACTATTTTACTACTTAGGTATATATAGACTTTTTATTCGTTTGTTTCTTTGTTTGTTTATCTATTTTTATCCTTTTCATGCATAAACTACAGCTGTCTCATTCTCTCCTCTTCTCTCTTGTAGTTTTATTTAGTATGTTTATTTATTATTACTCACTTCATCATTATTTGTATATATTTATTTTACAGTGAACTATTCGTAACTGTTTCTTTCTTCCTCTTCCCCCCTTCTTGGCAACACCCTTTTATCTTTTTATTAATGTATTTTATTCCTCATTTCATCAATGTTATTTTTATTTATTTATGTTGGTGATAAACTATAGCTCTCCCCATTTTCCTTCATTTGTCATCTATTCCTTTTTTGTTTCTTCTTGTTTCTTCCTGTACTTCTTCCTTCATTCGTCATCCATTTCTTTTCTAGCCCTTTTTGCGTCTCCCTTCAACTTGGTTCTCATTTTTTTTATTTATGTTTTCTCCCATTTCCAGATCTCGTGCTCCGTTATTCCTTCCCGACTCAAGCTTCTGAATTTTGCGTCATTTCTTCATGTACTCTTAATATCATTCATTTCATCATTTTTATCATAGGTACTTATTTTGGGGTAAACTAAAGGTCTCCTCTCCTCCATCCTCCCCAGTCTGGCAGTACCATTTATCTATTTATTCATTTATTTCTACTTCTATTCATGTATTTTTTCTTTTTTTTTCCGTAAATTAACCCGTCCGCTGCAATTGACACGGATTTTGCCTTCACTGGTAGCCTGGTAACATACACTCCCAGGTCTATCTCTGCCTCCCTGGTGGATAGTGGAGTGTTTCCCATGTGGTATTGGTGTGCTGGATATCCCTTCACTGGTAGCCTGGTAACATACACTCCCAGGTCTTTCTCTGCCTCTGTGGTGGATAGTGGAGTGTTTCCCATGTGGTATTGGTATGCTGGATATCCCTTCACTGGTAGCCTGGTAACATACACTCCCAGGTCTATCTCTGCCTCCCTGGTGGATAGTGGAGTGTTTCCCATGTGGTATTGGTGTGCTGGATATCCCCTCTCAAGGTGCAGGACTTTACATTTTTCTTCATTGAATTGTAGCAGCCACTTTTTGTTCCACCTCTGTAGCTTGGTGATGTCTTCTGGTAGGAAATCCGCAGTCAAGGGGTCAACTAACACTCCTTCCTTCTCTCCTCCGCCCAGTTCGGCAACACATGCTACATCAACTCGGTGCTCCAAGCGCTGTACTTCTGCAAGCCGTTCCGTGAGAAGATCCTGGAGTACAAGGCCAAGAACAAGCGGACGAAGGAGACGCTGCTGGCCTGCCTGGCGGACCTATTCTACTCCATCGCCACACAGAAGAAGAAGGTCGGCAGCATCGCACCAAAGAAGTTCATCGCCAGGTTCAGGAAGGAGAATGGTGAGGGGGTGTTATGTTATGTTATGTATTTATTTATTTATTATATTTTTGTGTGTGCGTCATTGATATTTTTTTATAGAAGTTCATCGCCAGGTTCAGGAAGGGGAATGATGAGGGGGGATGACCTTTTTTTGTGTGTGTGTGCTTTGTTTTTTTATTTGTTTATTTCTTGTTATTGTTTATTTTATTTTATTTTTTTCTTTATTTACTCTTTTTTTTGTGTGTGTGTGTATGTGTGTCTGTCTGTGTGTGTGTGTGTGTGTGTGTGTGTTTTATTATTATTGTCATTTTTCATATATTTTAGCTTTTGGTTAGTTTGTTTATTGTTGATTTTTAGATACATATCCATTTAATTGTTGTCTTTCTAATTGAGTCATTCTTCAGTTTCCTTTACTTTTCATCTATTTTATCATGTTATCATCAGTCCACCTCTAACCCTTTCATTCCCTTTCCAAGATGGCGAGATTTAGCATTTTTCTTCCTCTCTCTTCTTGTACAGTTAAATTTGAGTGTTTCCATGTGGTATTGGTATGCTGGATATCCCTTCACTGGTAGCCTGGTAACATACACTTCCAGGTCTTTCTCTGCCTCTGGTGGATAGTGAGTGTTTCCCATGTGGTATTGGTGTGCTGGATATCCTTCACTGGTCTCTCTCTCTCTCTCTGCCTCTGTGGTGTGGAGTGTTCCCCACCTGGTATCTCCACGGCCCCGCCACACTCAACTATCTGCTGTTTCTTCTTATTTTTATTCTTTTCTTCTTCCTCTTTTTTCCTTCTTGTTTTTCTTTTTCCTGTTTTCTTTTTTGTTGTTGTCTTTGTCTTTTTATTTTATTTTTCTTCTTTGTCATCTTTTTCTTTTTTTCTCTTCTTCTGTTCTCATTTTCTTTTTCTTCTGTTCTTCATCTTATATTTTCTTCTTCATGTTCTTCATCTTTTCTTATTTTCCTCTTCATATTCTTCTTATTTTCTTCTTCTTACTATTATTATTATTATTATTATTATCATTATTATCATCTTTTCATTTTTTTTCTTTTTTCCATTTCCTTTTCTTCTTTGTCTTTTTCTTCCTTGTCTTCTTTTTTATCTTCCTCTTTTTCTTGGTCTTCTTCATCTTCATTTACAAAATAAAACAAAAAAATACTTTACTCATTTTTTATCATATTGTCTTATATTTTCCAGAGAAGCAGCTGGCGGGGCGCGCGAGTGGCAGGCCAGGGGGCGGGGACGGGGAGCAGCAGGCCGGGGGTGGGGGTCAGCAGGACAGCGGGGGCGGGGGGGGCAACACACAGCAGCAGCAGCAGCATCAACAGCAGCAGCAGGAGAACACTTGGGTGCACGAGATCTTCCAGGCTGTGGTGACGAGGGAGCTGCGGTGCCTCAACTGTGAAGCGGTGAGTGTGTGTGTGTGTGTGTGTGTGTGTGTGTGTGTGTGTGTGTGGGGGGAGAGGAGTATTTTTTTAACCCATCCGCTGCAATTGGCACAGATTTTGCCTTCACTGGTAGCCTGGTAACATACACTCCCAGGTCTTTCTCTGCCTCTGTGGTGGATAGTGGAGTATTTCCCATGTGGTATTGGTGTGCTGGATATCCCTTCACTGGTAGCCTGGTAACATACACTCCCAGGTCTTTCTCTGCCTCTGTGGTGGATAGTGGAGTGTTTCCCATGTGGTATTGGTGTGCTGGATATCCCTTCACTGGTAGCCTGGTAACATACACTCCCAGGTCTTTCTCTGCCTCTGTGGTGGATAGTGGAGTGTTTCCCATGTGGTATTGGTATGCTGGATATCCCTTCACTGGTAGCCTGGTAACATACACTCCCAGGTCTTTCTCTGCCTCTGTGGTGGATAGTGTAGTGTTTCCCATGTAGTATTGGTATGCTGGATATCCCTTCACTGGTAGCCTGGTAACATACACTCCCAGGTCTTTCTCTGCCTCTGTGGTGGATAGTGGAGTGTTTCCCATGTGGTATTGGTATGCTGGATATCCCTTCACTGGTAGCCTGGTAACATACACTACCAGGTCTTTCTCTGCCTCTGTGGTGGATAGTGAAGTGTTTCCCATGTGGTATTGGTATGCTGGATATCCCTTCACTGGTAGCCTGGTAACATACACTACCAGGTCTTTCTCTGCCTCTGTGGTGGATAGTGGAGTGTTTCCCATGTGGTATTGGTATGCTGGATATCCCTTCACTGGTAGCCTGGTAACATACACTCCCAGGTCTTTCTCTGCCTCTGTGGTGGATAGTGGAGTGTTTCCCATGTGGTATTGGTGTGCTGGATATCCCTTCACTGGTAGCCTGGTAACATACACTCCCAGGTCTTTCTCTGCCTCTGTGGTGGATAGTGGAGTGTTTCCCATGTGGTATTAGTATGCTGGATTTCCCCTCCCAAGGTGCAGGACTTTACATTATTCTTCACTGAATTGCAGCAGCTACTTTTTGTTCCATTCCTGTGGCTTGGTGATGTCTTCTGGTAGGAAACCTGCAGTCAAAGGGTTCAATGTGTAAGTCTGTACTTTCAATTATGTGGCCTGTGCTGTCTCACAAGTTTCATATTTTCTTCTCTCTCCTTGTCTTGTTTTTTTCCTTTACCTTCTTCATCTCCTTCTCACCCCAACCCATCACCCCATCCACAGGTGAGGAGCACAGACGAGGTGCTCAACAACCTGTCCGTGGAGGTGCACCAGAACACCAGCATCACCCACTGCCTGCGCTGCTTCTTCTCCACCGAGACCATCAGCGCGGAGAACAAGGTGCTCTGTGAAAACTGCTGCTCGCTGCAGGAACACCAGGTGAGGGGAAGTGGTGGCCAGGTTACAGTAAATAAGAACATAAGGAGGCAAATAGTAAATAGTAATAAAAGGATGTGGTGGCTGAGTGGCCAGTGTGCTGGCACAGCATCCAGAAGGACGCAGGTTCATGTCCCGCTTGCTGCCACAAGCTGGCAGTTTTTCAGTCACTGTTGAGTGGCCCAAGACTACCCACATGCTGTCCTGAAGAGCGCTTATCAACCTGACCCCTAGATTCTCTCTAAAAAGAGGATCAAAGATGAGCTCTGGCAGACAACGTAAGCCAGGCAAGATGGAGCCACTGTAAACACTTGCCTGTGCCATAACAGGCTGGGGCTGACCACCAGGCCCCACCAGGGTGCCATACATGAAACTTCAAAAAGATAATAATAATAATAAATTATAATTACCATATATATAACTCACTCACACACTCACTCTTCCTCCCCCGCCCTCACAGAAGCGAACGAGAGTCAAGAAGCTGCCGACCATCCTTGTTCTGCACCTCAAGCGTTTTCAGTTCCTGGGCCAGTACAACCGCACCCTCAAGCTGTCCCACCGCGTTGTGTTCCCCCTTGAGCTGCGGGTCTTCGATACTGTGAGTGGTGACTTTACCACATTTAGTATATGCCAACAGTTACTTATTCCCTCCATCACAGTTTTTTCTCTATTTTCTCTCTTTTTTTTCAGTACCTTATTTAGTATTTATCAACAGTTATTTATTCCTTCCATCCCCCTATTTTTTATGTTGTTTTTTGATGACATAACAATTTTTCTTGCCCCTCATGTTTATTTTACATTATTAATTTACTATCATTTATTTATTTGTTCTATATTTACTTTGCCCTTTACTTATTCATGTATTCACTTATTTTTTCATTTTTTTATTATTTTATTTATTTATTTTTATTTTTATTATTATTATTATTATTTTTATTTATTTATTTTTTATCCCACACTGACCTAATCTAACCCGCTAACCTCCCCTCTCTTCCTCCGTGACCCCAGAGTTCAGACGCAGTGAACCCCGACCGGCTGTACGACCTGGCGGCGGTGGTGGTGCACTGCGGGACGGGCATCAACCGCGGCCACTACATCGCCATCGTCAAGTCACACCGCTTCTGGCTGCTCTTTGACGACGATGCGGTGGATGTGAGTACTGGCTTATTTAGTTTAGTCTACCCCCTTTTTTTTTTTTTTTTTTTTCTGGTTATATTTATTTTATTTTACCTCATTTGCTTTTCATTTTTTTCCCATTTTCATTTATTTTAGTTTACCCCCATTTTCGTTTTTTTTTATTTTAGTTTTTCACTTCAGTTTCATATTTTTATTTTAAGTTTTCCTTCCATTTTTATTTTATTTATTTTTTTTTTTCTATGTTTACTTTCACCCCATTTTCACTATTTTTTTTTAGATTTCCCATTTACATTTTTTTTTATTTTTGTTTTTGTTTCACCCTGTTTTATTTTTTTCCCCATTTTTATTTCTTATTCTAGTTTCCTCCCATTTTCATATCCCCTAAGAAATATATTGAGCTTTTTTTTATAAGCTGTAATTTTTTTTGTAATTTAGAGAGAGAGAGAGAGAGAGAGTAACATCCATATTTTCTCTCCATCCCTTCCCTCCCATCCCCATTTTTCTCCCCTCCCTTCCCTTACCACTCCATTCCATTTCCCTCCCTTTCCATTCCATTCCCCCTTTCCTTCCCTTCCATTCCATTCCTTTCCATTCTCTTTATCCTTTCCCTACTACCCCTAATCCACCTCTCCCACCCCATTCCCATTGTCTTTCCCATACCAATCCATTCCCTTCCATTCCCTTCCTTTCCCTTCCCTAACCACCACTTTTCCCCTTCCCTTCCTTTCCCATCCCTTACCATCCTCTCCCTTCCCCTGTTCCCACCACCCTCCCCCCTTCCCATCACGCAGAAAATCGACCCGTCCGTCATGGAGGAGTTTTACGGGCTAACGTCGGAGCTGCAGAAGTCCTCCGAGACCGGCTACATCCTATTCTACCAGGCCAGGGACCCCACATAACTTAAGGGTCCTATGCTAAGACATCCTACACTAACACTACAACTCCTACTAACACCTCTACTACTACTACTACTACTACTACTGTGTCTTTTCTCCTCGTTCTTCGTCTTCTATGCTGTTAAAGTCACCACCAATCTCCTTGCCGTTAGCTTTCTAAACACTGCCACCACCACCACCACCACCACCACCATTGTTATTACTGCTACCCCACTCACCACCACCACCACCACCACTACCACTACTACTACTACTACTACCACTACTTTGTTTACGCTCTTCACTACTGCTGCCGTCACCACCGCCATCACCGCCGCCGCCAGTAGGGGAAAATATTGTTAGGCCTGGATTTTTTTGTGTGTTTTTGTTTTTGAGAGAATGCAAGTTTACCGTGCCAAGGTTAGGCTTATTTATGTTGGTTTAGGGTTATTTATAGTTAGAGAGAGCGAGCGAGTGAGAGAGAGAGAGAGTAGAAGGCACATGTTTAGAGCGAGGGCGAGGATCAAAACTCTCCGTAGAAATAGAGAAAAAAAATATTAAAAAACGCACTCAAAAAAAAAAGTTAGTTTGGCCAATTCACTTCAGTTGTTTTTTAGAGAGAAGTGAAGTAAAAAAAAAAATACCATAGCATAATAATTTTGTTCAGGAAAAATACATGTATTATTAACTCAGGTCGCGTTCAAAGCCGTGGAGTGAACTTTTGATGTATCGGGGGAGTTAGAACTTAAGGTTTAGGCTCGACTTCGATTTACTAAAAAAAAAAATCCGTGCTCAACCGAAAATTAAAAAAAAATGTGGAAATGTATTAATTTGAGGTGAAGCAAAGTGTATGAAAAACAAATGCATACTTGCTCAATTAGAAACGCAAGACTGGAACTTTCTTGGGTCAGTCGTAAAGAGGAAAAAATTATAATGTAGGATAAGCGTAAAATTCAGCCTATTGATATTTTACGCTGGATAGAAAAAAAATTGTTGTGTAGCGTAATCGTAAAATTCCGTCTATTAGAATTTTACGCTCAATAGATAAAAGGTGGAAAAATTATAATATAGGAAAGTCATAAAATTCAGACTATTCAAATTTGACACTAGATAGAAAAAAAGTGAAAAAAATTAACAGTAAAGTTGTAAAAGTGATACCATTCAAATTTTACAGTGAATAGTAACAGAAGGTGGGAAAATTACAATGTAAAAAAGTCATAAAATTGATACTATTCAAATTTTACAGTGAATAGAAAAACAAGATGGAAAATAAAATAATGTAGGAAAGTCATAAAAGTCAGACTATTAGAATTTGACACCAGATAGAAAAAAAAGGGAAAAAATTAACGCAGAAAAATCACAAAATTCAAACTATTCAAATTTTACACTAGAGAGAAAATAAAAATGAAAAAAATTAATGCAGAAAAATCACAAATATTCAGTCTATTAAAATTTTACACTAGATAGAAAATAAAAAGTGGAAAAAAATTAACGTAGAAAAATCGCAAAATTCAAACTATTCAAATTTAACACTAGAGAGAAAATAACAAGTGGAAAAAAATTAACGTAGAAAAATCACAAAATTCAGACTATTCAAATTTTACACTAGATAGAAAATAAAAAGTGGAAAAAATTAACGCAGAAAAATCGCAAAATTCAGTCTATTCAAATTTTACACTAGAGAGAAAATAAAAATGAAAAAAATTAATGCAGAAAAATCACAAATATTCAGTCTATTAAAATTTTACACTAAATAGAAAATAAAAAGTGGGAAAAAATTAACGCAGAAAAATCGCAAAATTCAGACTATTAAAATTTTACACGAGAGAAAATAAAAATGAAAAAAATTAATGCAGAAAAATTGCAAAATTCAGACTGTTAAAATTTAACACTAGATAGAAAACAGAAAGTGGGAAAAAATTAACGCAGAAAAATCACAAATATTCAGTCTATTAAAATTTTACACTAGATAGAAAATAAAAATGAAAAAAATTAATGCAGAAAAATCACAAATATTCAGTCTGTTAAAATTTTACACTAGATAGAAAATAAAAAGTGGAAAATATTGACACAGAAAAAATCGCAAAATTCACACTATCAAACCCTTACCAAAAAATCAATCGAAAATACAAAAAAAATCAGAACCCATTGAAAAATTATTGAAACATCACTCTGCTCACCCGGAAAGGAAGGGACGGAACGCATTAACCAAAAAGACAAATGTAAATATGAATCACCCATTGAAGGCTCGGCAAAGGGAGTGGTGCGAGTCTGGCGTCCATAGAGAGGGTAATGATGATGATGATGATACAGTCAGCTCAGTCCAGCGGAAGTGTGGTGAGGGAACGTAGGCTCGGCCGAGGCTTGTGGGTCACCATAAGGACACTCACCACCACTATGACACCACCACCACCACCACCACCATAAGAAAAACAGAACATTCATCACCACCACTAAAAACACACCACCACCACAACCACAGGAACAAGAAGTCACCATCACCACCACCACCACGAGAAATACAAGAACATTCACCACCACCACCACCACAAGAAATACAAGAACATTCACCACCACCACCACCACAAGAAATACAAGAACATTCACCACCACCACCACCACAAGAAATACAAGAACATTCACCACCACCACAAGAAATACAAGAACATTCACCACCACCACAAGAAATACAAGAACATTCACCACCACCACAAGAAATACAAGAACATTCACCACCACCACAAGAAATACAAGAACATTCACCACCACCACAAGAAATACAAGAACATTCACCACCACCACAAGAAATACAAGAACATTCACCACCACCACGAGAAATACAATTCATCACCACCACCACCACTGCAACACACGACCACCACTGCAATAACTTTCACCATCACAACACCACCACCACCACAATCATCACCACCACAATAACTAGAAAACTTACCACCACCACAGAAACAAGAAGATACCAACACCACCAACATTCACCACCACCACTACCACCACCACCACCATCACCACAACAGTAACAAGAAAACTTACCACTACCACTACAGCCACAGGAACAAGAACTTACCACCACCACCATCACCACACTCACCACAGTAGCAGTAACAAAAGTGAGGGGAGGGGCGGGTGTGGTAGGCAGGTGTCATGTGGCATAGTGTGGCAGGCGTGGTGTGGTGAGGTGTGGCAGCCTCATCCTCGCTCCTTTCCAAACCATCAAGTCCCGCAAATACTACATAAATAAATCTATATAAATATAAATATATAAATATAAATATATATATATATTGAATCGTACATACAACCTGCTGTATTGCACCTGTACATAAGAGTTTATAAACAGATTTTAGATAGGCTGTTGATTATGACAGAACCTTCACCTTCAGACTACAATAAGGATCATGATTTTTCCTTCCTCTTCCGATTTTTTTTTTTTTTTTTTTTTTTTTTTTACCTGCTCAGTTGGTTCATCTCTTCTCCTCCCTTTCTTCTTCTTCTTTTTCTTCTTCTTTTCACCTGCTCAGTTGATTCCTCTTCTCCTCCCTTTCTTTTTTTTTCTTTTCTCACCTCCACAGTCAGCCCTCCTCCTCCTCCTCCTCCTCCTCCTCCTCTCTTCTTCTCCGTCTCTAAATTTCAATCATTATCTCCATTATCATTCAGTTTTCTTGTTAGTTATGTTACCCTCCTTACCTTATGCCAGTGTGTCCATCTGTCTGTCTGTCTGTCTGTCACGTAAGGTTGTTTTCTTCAATTGTTTTCCCTTTTCTTTCTTCCATATTTTCCTGTTTCTTCCCTACGCACCTGCTCAGCCATTTCTCGTTAACCACCTTACCTTTTGCTAGTGTGTGTCCATCTATCTGTCTGTCTGTCCCTCACATAAGATCATTTTCCCCTTTTTCTTTCTTGTTTTCGGATTGTCTTATTGTTTTCTTCTACTAACCTCCTCAATCGGTCTTCACTACACACCTCAGCTAATCCCAGTGTACCGTCTATCTGTCTGTTTGTCCCTCGCATAAGATCATTTTCCCCTTTTTCTTCCTTGTCTTCGGTTTGTCTTCTTGTCTTCTACTAACCTGCTCAATCGGTCTTCACTACACACCTCAGCTAATGCCAGTGTGATGTCTGTCTCTGTCCTGCACAATTTTTCTTTTCTTTCCTTCCTTTTTTATTTTTATTTTTTTGCCTTGGTATCATTTTTTCGGTCATTTGGATTCTGCTTACACACTCATGTTAACCTGGTAGCAGTGGGGATCATGTTTCTTAATGGTCCCTCTAAGTGAGAAAAATGAGAAAAAAATCATCACTCACACAAACTATTTCATAATATATATCAACGCATTTTTGTTTAGTTTATGCATCATCTATTTTTGGGGGTTTATATCATGGCATAAATTTAGCCCGTCGCTGCTACACGGTAAAGCCACGAATTTGGCCCGTCGCTGCTTCCGGGTTAATGCCGGAATATATGTCTGTCTATCTCTCTAAGTGTGTCTGTTTGTCTTTGTTTTCTGTTATCATTCAGTCTTTGCTACACACATTATGCTGGAGTGTGTGTCTGTCTATCCCTGTCTGTCTGTCATGTCTCTGCTCCCTCTTGCTAACTGTCAACACACACACTCACACACAAACATAAACACACACACGGCCTCACATTTTTTTCTCTTTTTCCCGTTCGCTACGTCAAGAAACACTGTCATGTCTTCTAGCAGTTCGGAGAGATGCGCTGGGGTAAGACTCCTGCGTTCGTGTGTGCGTTTGTTTCTTTTGGTTTGTGTTGCGGTTACGATTGTGAAAGTGATGTTTGTTTCCTCTGATAATGAAAATGATCTTGAGTTTCGATGTTTTGTTGTGGGGAGATTTTTTTGCTTTGTTTCATCTCATTTTTTCCATTCATTTGGCCTCGGAAAGTTGTGTTTGTTTTACGTATGAGAACAAGTTGGTCTACATGCAAATGAGTGAATTACAGTGTTTCGTTTACGTTCGCCAATATGTTAAAAAGGAATTTGTTTGTTTTGTTTCAGTCCATTCACTAAACATTTGGCCTCGGAAAGAAAGTATTTATTTTATGTATGAGAACAAGTCGGTCTACATGCGAGAGAGTGAATTCCAGTGTTTCATTTACGTTCCTTCATTGTCTCCATTATCATTTACTTCTCTTATTATTATTTATGTTGTGGGGGATTTTTTGTTTCATTTTCTCTCTCACTTTACATTTTGCCTCCTCCATTTATATATATTGTCTGTCATTCACCTCCTCTCCTCCTTCCTTTCTTCTTCTCCTCTATACTCTCCTTCAAAGTCTCTATTATCATTTAGTTTCTGCTCTTTCACTATACATTTCACTTCATCCATTTATATTTATTGTCTGTCATTCACCTCCTCCTCTTCTTCTCTTTACCTTCCTTCTCTCTCCTTTTATCATCTAGTTTCTTATTTATTATTTATACGAGAAGCATAATTTTGGGTTTCCGTCTGGAGTGTGGACTTTCCTTTTCTTGTTTTCGCTCAATTTCCAAGGGCATCATCAGTGTTTGGTAGGTCATTGGGGTCACTGTGGGTCTTTATTTCCCCCCCGTTTCACCGGTTAGCCCTCATGGTTTGAAACTCAGCCGTTGGACACAAGTATCATCGTTCCATCGGTGAGGTACATGATTGTTAGTTTCTTAGCGGTTTCGTGTTTTGCGTTTCTTTGTATCCGTGTCAAAAAGGGAGAGAATTGTCGCCAATCGGTCGCACAAGTTTTCCGTAAGTGTTTCAACGGTGATTTGTAGTTTTAAGTTCCCTCTTGTGTTACGTAGTTTCTCTGTGTTGCGAGTTGAAAGCAGTGTTACGGAAATGTTTGACTATGGTGTGGTATGTAAAGGGGCTATCACACTGGGCAAATTTTCCGTGTATCTTCAGTCAAACCATGATTTCCGCTGGCGTGGTTTTCTGACGTGTCCACGATCTTCCAAAGCTACGGTAGATTTCACCAAAGGACGACGGTATTACTCACCATCATCACCATCAGCAAGAACAAGAAACAAATGAAAACCACGCCAGCGAAAATCGTGGTTTGACTGAAGATCCACGGAAAATTTGCCCCGTGTAATAGCTGCTTGATTCAGTTCATACGCAGTTTATGATTGTATTTAAATTTTGCAGTCCTTGTGTTTCTTAGTTTTTCTTTTTGTGTTGCAAGTTGAAGGCAGTGTTCCGAAAATGTCCGAATTCAGTGTGGTAATTAAATTCATGTGCAGTTCTTGTTTAAATTTTCTTATAAAGTGATTTGATATTAAGTTTCGTGGCCCTCCTGTGTTATGTAGTGAGAGAAATGTTCCGAAAATGTCCAAATACAGTGTGGCCAATTCAATTCTTATGTAGATCAGGTTTAAATTCTTACACAAATTATTTAGTTTTAAGTTTCGTGGTCCTGTGTTCCGTAGTTTTTCTTTTAGTGTTGTGAGTTGAAGGCAGTGTTCCAAAAATGTCCAAATACAGTGTGTTAATTGAAGTCATGTGCAGTTCATGTTTAAATTTTCTTATAAAGAGATTTGATATTAAGTTTCATGGTCCTGTGTTACGTAGTTTTTCTTTTTGTGTTGTGAGTTGAAGGCAGTGTTTCAAAAATGTCCGAATACAGTGTGTTAATTGAAGTCATGTGCAGTTCATGTTTAAATTTTCTCATGAAGGGATTTGATATTAAGTTTCGTGGTCCTGTGTTACGTAGTTTTTCTTTTTGTGTTGTGAGTTGAAGGCAGTGTTTCAAAAATGTCCGAATACAGTGTGTTAATTGAAGTCATGTGCAGTTCATGTTTAAATTTTCTTATAAAGAGATTTGATATTAAGTTTCGTGGTCCTCCTGTGTTACGTAGCATTTTCATTCCCCCTCCTCCCTTCCCTTCGCTCTTCCCATTTTCTACGGCACCACCTAACGACCTTAATCTTAACGACCTCTACTAACACTTGTACAATCACCCTTACCCACCTGTATTACCCTAACAACCATCATTACCTTAACAATCTCTAACACATTTTTTACGTTTACACACACACTTATTTTACCTTTAACAACCACTAGCTACTCTGCAACCACCTCAAGGCACATTACTACGGCACATACTAACTTACTCTCCTTTGCTGTGGTTACCCCTGAAAAGACTAGACAGAGAAAACGGTCCTGTTGGCGTGTCTTATGAATGGACTGATTTCTTCCGCCCTTTCACCCTCAAGGAAGCAACTCCATTCTGGCATCACTGTACATTGTTACCAGGTGCCTCTTCATCTCATCTCACCCCCTCGGCAGTATTAGACATTGTAACGTTGTATTACTCATGATACTCAGCCACGTAATGTTATGGTACACTGTATAATGACGTGTTTTTATCAGCGAAGGAGTTGTCATTGTATTCTTCATCGCATCGGAATTGTAGTGCGAGATGGCGACGGTTTAATCACCCTCTCCATTGTGTATTGTCTCATCATCATATCATTGTACTTACATATTTATTGTCAAAAATGTCGGCAGTTATCAGTTTCATCATACCTTGGTGTAATGACGGGATTATCGATGCAGGGAAAGCTTGGCCTCATTGTACCGTTAATAATTCCCTCGTGGTAATTGTATCGTGAGAGGCCGGTGCACTTTTTATTTTTTTTTATTGTTATTTTTTTTCCATCATACTGCCACCATTGTAATATAAAGTACTTGCATTGTCATCATTATTATTATCATGGAAGGAAGGTGTACAAAGGTTTTCATCATACCAATTATAATGTAGAGTGCTCATTGACTTTATTTTTTTTTTTTTTTTTTTTTTTTTTTTTTTTTTTTATGGAATTAGGGAAATTTAAACTCATCCTTTCATTCACTGTAAAGGTAATGTATTTCCTATATTCTCATTTTTTTTCATTTATTTATTTTTATTTATTTATTTATTTTTATCATGGAAGCAGTGAAATTTAAACTCGTCCTTTCATTCACTGTATAGGTAATGTATTTCCTTCTATATTCTCATTTTTTTCATTTATTTATTCATTTATTTATTTATTTTTTATCATGGAAGCAGTGAAATTTAAACTCGTCCTTTCATTCACTGTAAGGGTAATGTATTTCCTTCTATATTCTCATTTTTATTCATTTATTTATTTTTATTTATTTCTACCATGGAAGCAATGAAATTTAAACTCACACTCATTCACTGGAAAGGCATTATATTTCCTTCTATATCCTCATTTTTTTCATTTATTAATTTTTTTTATTCCAATTATTACTCACCAGTTGCTCCTCTTTCAACAAACCTCATTTTTCGCCCTTATACATTTTCATCTATTACCATCTTCATTATGACATCCAACAATCACATCTATTAAAATCCAGCTCATTTTCTGCACTTGATCTTGATGTCACAGGTGGCTTAGGATTCCTCCCCAGCCAGGCCTTTGTATCAGCAGCTCCTGTGAAAGAAAACAAAAACATGCGGAAAGTCTGTGTTCTACTCAGGGCAAGGTATCCTACATCTTGCACGCCACATGCTCTCCAGGAACTCTTTCAACGCCTCAATCACTCGTCCGTTCGTCTCTCCACTCGGCCCCAGCAGCAGCACCATCCACTCCCTTCCAGTAACAGAGCGACACACAGAGCGACATTTAGGGGAGTTGACCGTTTTTGTTTTGAAGTCGCGTATATGTTATTAGTTTTTATTTACAGGCCGACGTACAGTGTGCTTTGTGAGTTTGAGGCCACAGCTAATAATGTCCCTTAGACCATATTTCTCGTACGCGACTTAAGAACTAATTCTCCCATTCACTCCTTCATCATTTATCATCTTTCATTTTGTCAGTCAATACACAGTTGCTTCTATTCAAATACCACAACTCACATTATAATTTCACACGCACACACATCATTGCATACGACCGTTGCTTCCATGTGCAAACTCACCCCAATCTTGCACAAACTTACGCACACACAACACAACCTTCCCTCGCCGTTCCGTCACATCTCCGAAGGGTAAAACGACAGCAGAAGCGAGTACGTTAGCACCCCAGTAACAGGACATGGAAAAAAAGACCAATTCTACCATCACATACGACGAAAATGACCACATGTCTCGGTCGCTTGTGTCGCATTACGTAGCAGACAGACAGACAAGGCAAGCTGAGAATCGTAACCTTAAGGCTTAGGGGAGCGAGAGACCCACATTTCTCACTCCATAAGGCTTCATCAGGGTTTATGTCGAAGCTGAAAGTCATACCCTTCAGTCTTAGAGGAGAAAGAGACCCACATTTCTCTCCATCAGGGTTTGTGTCAAGCTGAAAATCGTAACCTTCAGTCTTAGGGGAGAAAGAGGCCCACATTTATCTCT
Organism: Eriocheir sinensis; assembly: GCF_024679095.1. NCBI lineage: Eukaryota > Metazoa > Arthropoda > Malacostraca > Decapoda > Varunidae > Eriocheir > Eriocheir sinensis. Next base: position 6,223,590 of record NC_066558.1, read on the forward strand.
CCATAAGGCTCCATCAGGGTTTATGTCGAAGCTGAAAGTCTTACCCTTCAGTCTTAGAGGGGAAAGAGACCCACATTTCTCTCTCCATCAGGGTTTGTGTCAAGCTGAAAATCGTAACCTTCAGTCTTAGGGGAGAAAGAGACCCACATTTCCCTCTCCATAAGGCTCCATCAGGGTTTATGTCGAAGCTGAAAGTCATACCCTTCAGTCTTAGAGGAGAAAGAGACCCACATTTCTCTCTCCATCTCCATTGTGTCAAGCTGAAAATCATACCCTTCAGTCTTAGAGGGAGCGAGAGAGCCATACTTCTCTCCATAAGGCTCCATCAGGGTTTATGTCGAAGCCAGAAGTCATACCCTTCAGTCTTTGAGGGAGCAAGAGAGCCACACTTCTCTCCCTCGAAAGAACGCCATGACCCTACCAAGTCCAACCTCTGTGATATTATACGTATTATTATTATGAAGGCTGTGATGGGGTCATGGTTCACCACAGAGGGACGAACACCACCGGAAAAGACACACACACAGAGAGACCGCCATTCACTCATTTGTATAGTTTTAAACCTCTCCTTCCTTCGGTACTTTCTTCCTTTCTTCCGCCGCCTCCGTCTCTCCTCTTCCCTCCCAGCTGTTGATCCGGTACCGTTTATTATTGTATATTATGATGTTGAATAGTAAAGGAGTCTGAAGATCATTGGTGGGGTGTTTTTATTTATCCTCCTGCTGGTTGCTGTGTGTATTCTGGAGTGCCATGTTGAGAGAGTGGGTTTAGATTCCTTTTATCTTTTTCTGGTACAGGTAACTCGATTTACGAGGGTATTGTCTCCTTGAAGAGGTCGCGTAAATCAAAAACATTGTAAATCAAAAACAATGTAAATCAAACAAGAGGTAGGTTTGTACCTTTATTGCCTACTGTATCACTCTGACTCCTCTCCCTCTCGTGGTTCCTCCTCTGGCTGCCCTTCCCCTCGTGGTAGCACAGCAGCGAGGGTGTTTTTGTTGTTGAGTAGCGTGGCAGCGTGGGTACGGAATTGTTGTTCAAGTGGCGCGCGGGAAGAACTGAGCTCAGCTGTGTGGCCGCGGCGCCGTGTGAGTCCAGTTGCATGAGACATCTGGTGGCCACTCCATAAAATATCGCATGTAAGTGAAAAAAATGTGTAAATTAAACATTTATTTGGATTTTGGACCCGTAAACCAAACTCACGTAAATCGAGAGTTACCTGCATCTGTTAATGAAAGAGTAGATTCCTTACATATTTTTTGGGGTAATCTATTTTGTCTGTTGGTGTAGGAGTAGATTCTGTATACTTTTTCTGGTGTCTTAATGAAAGAGTAGATTCCTTATATATTTTTGGGGATAATCTATTTTGTCTGTTGGTGTAGGAGTAGATTATGTTTTTTTTCTGGAATCTGTTATATCTGTTAGTAGTAGATTCCTTATTTTTTCTGTGGTCTATTGATGGGAGAGTAGATTCTTTGATGCCTTGGCGTAAGAAGCTCGACATTCACTGCTGAGTGGTAGCGTGCTGGGCCCACGTTCACCGCGTGATGGGCGATGCGGGTTCGAATCCCCACGCTACCACTTCGGATTTTTCAGTCACCGCCGAGTGGCTTAAAACTACCCACATGCTGTCCTGAAGACCACCCATCAACCCGGACTCTAGAGGAAACCGTCCAAGTGAATCAAGGAGGAGTTCCGGGGAGCAGCATGAGCCAAGAGAAGATGGCACCACTATAAACACTTGCCTGTGCCGTGATGGGCTGGAGCCGATTACCATCCAGGCCCCTCAAGAGAGCCTACCAGCGCTATAGGCATACACGTAAAAAAAATAAATAAATAAATAAATAAGTCCTGACATCCACCACAGAAATAATTTGATATCATGGTCTGAGGACTCCAACATTCACCACAGAAATAGTTTGTCTTGGTGTAAGAAGTCCAACATTCACCACAGAAATAATTTAATATCCTGAGACCTTTTGAAGAGGACCGACGTTCAGCACAGAATTAATATGGCATCTCGGTGTTACCTTCTTGACCTCCCAGCCTGGACTCCCTCACTCACTGGACAGCAGATCAGGAACCACCAACACAAGTAAGTGGCTGTTTGAACCTGGTGTAGCCGTTTGATATTGCTGTTTGCTCGTAATCATTTAAAAGATAAATTTAGGTGTTCTGATATCAGCCTTGGAAATTATCACACTTCATTATTTTGTTGATGTATTCTACACTAATCACTTGTCTTCATTTTCAAAAGATATAAAGGTCAGAACTTTTCATATTCATCATTAACCCGGTAGCAGCGGGGATCATGTTTCTTAATGGTCCCTCAAGCGAGAAAAATGAGAAAAAATCACCCCTCACACAAACCATTTCATAATATATATCAAAGCATTTGTGATCAGATTATGTATCATCTATTTCGGGGGGTTTATATCGTGGCACAAATTTCGCCCATCACTGGTACACGGTAAAGCCACAAATTTGGCCCGTCGCTGGTACACGGTAAAGCCACAAATTTGGCCCGTCGCTGCTACATGGTAAAGCCACAAATTTGGCCTGTCGCTGGTACACGGTAAAGCCATAAATTTGGCCCGTCGCTGGTACATGGTAAAGCCACAAATTTGGCCCGTCGCTGCTACATGGTAAGGCCACAAATTTGGCCCGTCGCTGGTACACGGTAAAGCCATAAATTTGGCCCGTCGCTGGTACACGGTAAAGCCACAAATTTGGCCTGTCACTGGTACACGGTAAAGCCACAAATTTGGCCCGTCGCTGCTACACGGTAAAGCCACAAATTTGGCCTGTCGCTGCTACACGGTCAACAATCACCTATGTTCATTCTAATCCTTGGAAATTATCATATTCATTACTGTTTTATTTTTGCAGTCTACACGAACTACTTGTATTCATTTTAAAAGATAGTAAATTTAGGTGTGATAGGAACCTCGGAAATTCTCATATGCATTACTATATTATTGCAGTCTTTACTATCCACCTATACAAGTCTCATTTTAAAAGGTAAATGTATTCATATGAACATAAATTGTCACGTTAATATTGTTCTGAATGTAGACCACGAAAAGACAGACTAGAGAAAGCTGATGCGGAGACCAGTGTGTTAATGGTCATGGGCAGTCTTTTTACCGATGTCTTGAAAGGCCTTGTAAATTACCTGCATGTGACCCTTGTTCTTTTGATGGTAGCTCCATATCAACAGGGGGCTTCGTGGTGCAGTGATTAGCACACTCGGCTCACAATCGAGAGAGCCCGGGTTCGATTCCTGGGTGGAGTGGAAAAATTTGGGCGGCTTTTCCAATACCCTACACCCCTGTCCACCCAGCAGTGAATGGGTACCAGGTATTAATCGGGGGTTGTGTCCCGTCTCCTATAATTCCTTCCCCTTCTGTCTCTCTCCGGCATATGACCACAGATGTTGCGCCGACTAAACGAAACTTTCCAACTATCCCTATCAACCCAACACAAGGAAGGGCAGAGATTTATACAGCCACATGCCCTCTGTGATGCCAACCTTCTGAACGCAAGGCAGGTTACTTGAGGCTTAGACGTCTATCTCCCAAGAAAGACGCAATTTTTTTTATGTCCATGTTATTTGACAAGACCGAATGAAACACAGTGAGAAAATGTCATATTTATTTCATCCAAGTACTGAAGAAAGACAGACACTTAAACCAACACTTATAAACCCGCGGGAACACAGCCCCGGCACCAGACCAGACACTCGGGGCGCGGAGAAAATAAACGTTGACGGATAAGAGAATAAATTAAGAACTAAACAAAACCCACCACCGTCACTCCATAAGATTGTTTTGTATACATTGTCAAACGTTACCACACGAGGCGTTTAGGGTATGTGTTCATCTATGTGTATTTGTGTTGATTCCCCCAAAAATCTGTATTCATGTCAACTTTCAACTCAAAAATCTGTAGTCATGTTAATTTTCCCCCCAAAAAATCTGTATTCATGTCAACTTTACCCTCAAAAATCTGTAGTCATGTTAATTTTCCCTTAAAAAATCTGTATTCATGTTAATTTTCCCTTAAAAAATCTGTATTCATGTTAGTTTTACCCCCAAAAAATCTGTATTCATGTTAGTTTTACCCCCAAAAAATCTGTATTCATGTTAATTTTCCCTTAAAAAATCTATTCATGTTGATTTTCCCTTAAAAAATCTGTATTCATGTTTTCCCTTAAAAATCTGTATTCATGTTAATTTTCCCTTAAAAAATCTGTATCCATGTGATTATCCCCCAAAATCTTTACTCCCTAAAAATAAACATCAGGAAAAATAAGAAAAATAATTAAACTACAAACAAAATCATTTAATCTTGAAAGGTAGAGCATTAACAAATTATAAATAAACCCCATTCATACACCTCTAAGGGGATAAATAGGGAAAAAATACAAATAATGGCTGAAAAAATATTAAGTCGCCCCTTGGCAGTGTTCCTGATCCCATTTTCTTTTTTTGTCATTATTTTGGTTTTCGTAACAAAGTGGCGTTTTTTTATTTTCTTGATTCCTGGGAGTTCACTTCCAGGATTAGTTTGTCTTGTTGTCTTTGTGAGAACACCGACTGCATGAGATAAAACACACACATTCATACGAGCACGCACACCACACACACACACACACACACACGCACACACGCAAACGTACACATACGCACATCTAAGAGGGTACAGAATAAGGACACAGTAATGAAAAGGAGGAGAAACGTAAGATAATGGGAGAAGGAAAAGGAAGAAAAAATAAGACAGGAAGAATGACAATGGGAGAAGGAAAAGGAGAAAGAAAAGGAAGATAGGAAAAATGACAATGGGAGGAAGGAAAAGGAGACAGGAAGAATGACAATGGGAGAAGGAAAAGGAAGAAGAAGAAGCAGACAGGAAGAATGACAATGGGAGAAGGAAAAGGAAGAAGAAGAAGCAGACAGGAAGAATGACAATGGGAGAAGGAAAAGGAGACAAGAAGAATTAGATAAAGTGAGAAAATTAACACAGAACAAGGCAATGAGAGTCGATAAGTAACTGAAAACACATAAACAGAAAAGAAAGCATTAAAGAGTTAGGAAGAGAGAAAGAAATGGAGAAAAGAACCAAAACAGAGACAGACCTCCCTTTTGCCCTTTAACATAACATAAGGAGTCTGCAAGAGGCCGGGAGTAAGAAAGAGAGAGAAGAGGAAAGTAACATAATAAGAGAAGAGGAGAGGAGAAAATAAGTAAGAAAGGAGAGAAGAGAATGATTATGAGAAATGAGAGCGGAAAACAAAAGAAGTAAATGAGGAGAGTGAAATAACTAGTAGAGGAGAGTATGATAGTTAGGAAAGGGGAGAGTAAGAAAGGAAAGGAGTGCGACTGTAAGGTAAAAGAAAGGAAAGTAAGAAGATAAAGTAGAGGCGAGTCACATCCTCTTCCCCGCAGCCTCCCCTCAGTAGGAGCTGCGGCCCTGCGTGTACTCCGAGGGGAAGGAGAGTTTGTATGAGCCGCTCCCACTCCAGAGGGGGAGCGTACCGGCGATGGGGATGATGTTCCACGAGAGAGAGAGACTGACGTTCTTGTGGCCCCTGCGGAGGAAGAGGAGTGGAGTGAGAGGTGACGAGTGGGCTGGTGATAGGTGTATGGCTTGATGAAATAAGGGGCTGAGGAGAGAAAGGAATGAGTGGGCTGGTGATTGGGATATGGTGAGGCGAGTGGGATGAAAGTTCAGAGGAAGATACGAGTGGGGTGAGAGGTGACGAGGGCTGCCGAGTGGGTGACAAAAGGAAATGAGTGGGGTGTTTATGTGGGTGTGGGTGATGTGTGTGGGAAGGAAGGGAGATGAGTGGGGTGAAAGCCATATGGGAGGATGAAATAAGGGGATGAGGAGGAAGGAATGAGTGGGGTGGTGATCAGGTGGAAGGAGGAAGACATGAGTGGGGTGAGAGGTGATGAGTGGGGTTGTGGTGTGTGAATGGGGTGATGAGGTGGAGGATTTGGAGTGAGTGGGGTGTTAATGTAGTAATGTGGGGTAATGAGGTGATAAGTGGGGTGGTTATAGGGCAATGAGTGGGGTGTTAACTAAAAAAAATATCTATACTAGTCAAAGAATTAGACTATTATAAATTGCTCTGTGACTTATATACACTATAGCAAATTGTTAACTTATTTTACAGTAAAGGAAACGCTCAAGGGCAAAGAGAAATATATTAAAAGCCCACAATAGCATTATTAACACAAAAAATATAGTGGATAAAATATATTGCCAACAGAAGAGTGGAAGAAATATATTGCCAACAGAAGAGAGGAAGAAATATATTGCCAACAGAAGACAGGAAGAAATATATTGCCAACAGAAGAGAGGAAGAAATATATTGCCAACAGAAGAGAGGAAGAAATATATTGCCAACAGAAGAGAGGAAGAAATATATTGCCAACAGAAGAGTGGAAGAAATATATTGCCAACAGAAGAGTGGAAGAAATATATTGCCAACAGAAGAGAGGAAGAAATATATTGCCAACAGAAGAGGAAGAAATATATTGCCAACAGAAGAGAGGAAGAAATATATTGCCAACAGAAGAGAGGAGGAAATATATTGCCAACAGAAGAGAGGAAGAAATATATTGCCAACAGAAGAGAGGAAGAAATATATTGCCAACAGAAGAGAGGAGGAAATATATTGCCAACAGAAGAGAGGAGGAAATATATTGCCAACAGAAGAGGAAGAAATATATTGCCAACAGAAGAAAGGAAGAAATATATTGCCAACAGAAGAGAGGAAGAAATATATTGCCAACAGAAGAGAGGAAGAAATATATTGCCAACAGAAGAGAGGAAGAAATATATTGCCAACAGAAGAGAGGAAGAAATATATTGCCAACAGAAGAGAGGAGGAAATATATTGCCAACAGAAGAGAGGAAGAAATATATTGCCAACAGAAGAGAGGAAGAAATATATTGCCAACAGAAGACAGGAAGAAATATATTGCCAACAGAAGAGAGGAGGAAATATATTGCCAACAGAAGAGAGGAGGAAATATATTGCCAACAGAAGAGAGGAGGAAATATATTGCCAACAGAAGAGAGGAAGAAATATATTGCCAACAGAAGAGAGGAAGAAATATATTGCCAACAGAAGAGAGGAAGAAATATATTGCCAACAGAAGAGAGGAGGAAATATATCGCCAACAGAAGAGAGGAAGAAATATATTGCCAACAGAAGAGAGGAAAAAATATATTGCCAACAGAAGAGAGGAGGAAATATATCGCCAACAGAAGAGAGGAAGAAATATATTGCCAACAGAAGAGTGGAAGAAATATATTGCCAACAGAAGAGAGGAAGAAATATATTGCCAACAGAAGAGTGGAAGAAATATATTGCCAACAGAAGAGTGGAAGAAATATTAAGCCAACAGGACGGGAAATATTCCGCCGCTCTACAAGATAATACAGAGGGAGGGTCTTACAGCAGTCCATTGCCGTCATCCCAGAAGTAATATTTGAGGTGTTGGTTCTTTAGCGTGATGATGGACGATTCCCCTCGGCGAATGATCCTGTCCCACAACACAACCTGAGGAGTCATTGTTAGAGTTAGTAGGAGTAGTAGTAGTAGTGGTGGTGGTGGTGGTGGTGGCTGTAGTAGTAGTAATTGTGACTGTAAAGTGGTAAAAGAATAATAATAATAATGGTGGTAGAAATAGTTGTTCTTGTTCTCGTAGTAGCAGTATATGATTGTAATAGTGAAGTGGTATAAAGAGGAAAATAATAACAGTAGTGATAGTTAATGTAAAGTCTGCGGTTTGATGTAAAATGCATGTGTGGTGAATATATAAATTTGTGGGAATTGCATTGTTTATTCTATTTATATACCTACTTGTTTTATTTTTTACTGCATTTATTTTTTCCAGTGCTAAGGAATTTTTCATAAGAATTGACGCTTTGCCGAAACAAGTAATGCATTTATTATCATTGTTATTGTTACTCTTGTTTGACCTGACCCTTACTCACCTGGTTGACCTTATTGTTCTGCGTCTCGTACTCGGCCACCAAGTAAAGGAAGAGCTGCTTGGTATTCCAGTTGAAGAGCGGGGTCAGGTCAGAGGTCATGTCAAAGCGTAGGGCACCCAGGTCATTCTTCTCTCGAGACACGGCGTACTCCGGGACATTCTTTCTGCAAGGAGGGCAAGAAATGGGTCAGACACAAGCTTGGCGGAGATTGATATTCCACACAAACGTTAGCCACACATTCTGTATGCACCAAACCAAGCTAAGAAGTGCTCTCCATCCCTTCAACAAGAAACTAAACCCTGGACTCCTCAAAAATGGGAAGAAAAGAAACTCCCTTCTTTTCAAGAAATCACTAAATGATTGACTTTTCGATGCCTGTTGTGCGCTCGACCCAACCACCCTGCTCCACCCACACTGTGTATTGCCACTGGCCCACTCTGCAGGCTGAAGAAATGGTAATTATTGAGATTCACTCCGCGCCTCCAAAATACGATATTACGCCTCCGTATTATACTTAAGGGACGAAATACATGTCCTTTAACCATAATATGAAGGCGGAAAAAATTAAAAGTAAAGAAAAAGTGGTAAAGGTTGTGAAAAGGCATATTATACATACATACATTTGTTTTGTTGTCGGCGGCAGCTCTTGCAGTAATGGGAGGTGAGCAGTGTTGCCAATGATACGGTTAGCAATGGTACGTTCAGTTAGCGATTAGCCCAAGCATGTGAGACCAGGTCCACCACGCAGTTATTTATTTATTTTTTTTTTTATTTATTTATTTTTTTTTTAATACGCACCTTTACCTAATACTATACCCGGCCCAAACCTTCACAAAACCCTTTGGGTAAAGGTGCGTGTTCTAAAAAGGATAATCATGCATGGACTAATCGCTAACCAAGCGTTGGACTGTTGGCAACACTGCTAAACTCCCAATGGCTGCCGCCAACACCAAAACAAATGTATGTATAATATGCCTTTTCACGACCTTTATCACTTTTTATTTACTTTTAAGTTTTTCTGCCTTCATATTACAGTTAAGGGACTTGTACTTCATCCCTTAAGTACAATATGGAGGCGTAATATCGTATTTAGGAGGTGCGGAGTGATTCTCAATAATTACCAAAGAAATTTAAACTAACCTAACTTGACTACCTAACAGGGGCTTCGGCCCCCTTAATGGGGGAGCTTGGACTGCCTTGATGGGGGGCTTGAGGGCTTAGCCCCTTCTCTTTTCCATAAGTCATTTGTTGCTGCCCTGCATTCAGGGGCCACAAAAGAATCCATATTGTTAGTATTTACTTGGCAAGAGGTGGCGGCCCTCTCGTCAGTATTACCCCCCTCAGCAACACACCAGCCCCCAACACTCCCGGTAGCCCAACAGGACCCAAAAGTGTGCCCCAACACACGAAAACACCGTCCCCTCACAGCACAATATTGGCGGCGGTGATGGAGACGGGCGCCGTGTAGCTCTTGAAGAACGTGGAGGCGAAGCAGAAGAACGTGAGGGCCGCCAGGGTGCTGAGGCTGAAGGCGCTGACGGCGTTCACCCTGGAGAGGAAGGTGTGCATGGCGGTGGCAGGTGTGTGGGGCGGCAGGTGTGTGGCGGTAAACAGCAGGATGGTGTGCTGGCAGGCTTCCTGTGGCTGGCTGACGTTAGGGCCTCGCGCCTTTACAACGGGACTTCCTGATGCAGCTCTTCACTTCTTCTCCTTCTTCTTTTGACTTGTATCGCTTAATTAGGTCCTCCTTCTCAATGCTTCTGTTCACACCATGCACTTAGTTACTTCACAGTGCACACTTATATATTTCACCCTACGCTGATATGTGCTCTTTTCTTCTCTCTTATTCTACTTTAAGACCCCCTCCCTTGTTGTGCTTTCCTTCCTGCCATTGTGTCTTTTTAATTTCATGGTGCTCCCTACACATGTATTAATAGTTGTATAATCACACTCTGTCCTGCCTGGGGGTTGGGATGGCATGTTCCTCCCTTCTCCCTTGTTGTTTACCTGCAACAATAAACTATCAATCAATCAATCAATCAAGAACTATTTACTCTATCTCTGTATTCATTCCCATCTAGTGCTTGGGCAATGTGTTTCTCCGTCCCCACATTTTCTTTTCTTATTGTCTAGGGGGAGGTACCGCCCCGGCCCTCTCTTAATTGTGCATTCCTTCCTACCATTGTATCTTTTTAGTTTCATTATGCTGCCTAAACATGTATTACTAGCTGTATAATCACATTCTGCCCTGCCTGGGGGTTGGGATGGCTTGCTCCTCCCTTCTCCCTTAATTGCATTGTTTACCTACAAAAATAATTTAAACTATCAGTCAATTTCAATCAATCTTCCCTTCCCCTGGTTTTGCTTTTCTTTGCCCTTTTGTTAAGTTTTGTCATAAAGCCTTCTACTAATTAAAAGTGATTATGTCTCTGCCGGGTATTTAATTAACAAGACAGGTAAATGATATATATAGCGGGGAGGGAAATATTGAGAAAGTAAGCAAGTTGAACCTCCCCGCGAGCTGTCTAATAGTGGAAACTAACAAAAGGACAGAAAGGTAAATGGAAAAAATGAAAAGACCAGCAGAGTATATATTTAAAGTGAAGAAAAGAAAATAGGAAAGCTAAAAATTAAGTCGGTGGAAGAAAAGAGGAGAAAATATAACTCAGTACAGGGTGAAGTGTATAAGTATGCACTGTGAGGTAAGTAAGTGTGTGTTGCGAAGTATAGAATTGTTGAGAAGTACCAAAGAGGACCTAAAAAAAGGAAATACGGTGTCTGAGTACGGTAATTTAGTCAGGCTGAGCGACACCTTGTAATTGTCGTACTCAGAACTTTGCATTATCGTTATCAAGCCCCCAAAACTTCTCGCACCTACGCAAATAACGATACTCCATTGAATTTATCATTGAAATTGTTATACATTGATACTTTCCTGGCTTTTGCAACAGTTATCGAGCAGAAACTACGAAAATGTAATGTGATGAGTACGATAATTTTGCGGCGCTGAGGGAGACACGCGTTGCCAAATTGTCGTACTCAGAACTTTTATCAAGCCCAAAAACTCTCGTACCTACACAAACAACGATACTCTACTAATGTTATCATTGAAAAGTGTTATACATTGATACTTTCCTGTCTTTTGCAATAGTTATCGGCCAGATACTACGAAAATGTAATGTGATGAGTACGATAATTTGGCGACGCTGAGGGAGGCACGCGTTGCTAAATTGTCGTACTCAGAACTTTGCATTATCCGAAAACTTCTCATACCTACACAAATGACGATACTCCATTAAATCTATCATTGAAACTGTTATATATTGATACTTTTCTGTCTTCTTGCAATAGTTATCGAGCAGAAACTACGAAAATGTAATGCGATGAGTACGATAATCTGGCGGTGCTTAGGGAGATACGCGTTGCTAAATTGTCGTACTCAGAACTTGTGATTGATAGTTTATTGTTGCAGCTAAACAACAAGGGAGTGCGTTATCGTTATCAAGCCCCTCAAAACGCTCGTACCTACACAAATGACGATACTCCATTAAAGTTATCATTGAAACTGTAATATATTGATACTTTTCCGTCTTTTTGCAATAGTTCTCGAGCAGAAACTACGAGAATGTAATGTGATGAGTACGATAATCTGGCGGCGCTGAGGGAGACACGCGTTGCTAAATTGTCGTACTCAGAACTTTGCATTATCCGAAAACTTCTCGCAACTACACAAATGACGATACTCCATTAAAGTTACCATTGAAACTGTTATATATTGATACTTTTCTGTCTTTTTGCAATAGTTATCGAGCAGGAACTACGAAAATGTAAAGCGACGAGTACGATAATTTGGCTGCGGTGAGGGAGACACGCCATTGGAGGGTCTTAACGTAAACAATAGGCCACGGTCTCTCCCGTCTCCTATATTTCGGTGTTTTTCGCGGCGTGTGGTGGCGGGTGGGCGTGACAGCTAAGCCCACATCTGTATAAGTGTATCGACTACCCGTGTGAGAAATTTGAGCTTCCTGCGGCCCCTCAATGTGACAAAATACGGGAAAATATGAGTTGGTACAGCATTGCCCCTACCTCGGGACTGTAAGTTTGAATTTACACATTTTGTTTTTTGTCTTTTTTTGCTCTGTTTTTCATCTTTATTCATCTCTTTGTTTATCTATTTATCATTCATCTCTATCTTTGTCTATTTATTTACTTATTTATTTTTATTAATCTCTATTTATCTATATTGATTGATTGATAGTTTATTGTTGCAAGTTTCTTCATTCTTGTCTTCCTCTCTAAATGGTTTCCTCTTTTTCCTCGTTTTCTTCTTCCCTTTCTTCATGTTTTCCTCTCTCATTGTTTTCTTCACCCCATTCTTCATCTTTTCCTCCTTTTCATCCTTTTCTTCCTCCTGTTTTGTTTTATTCATTTTATATTCATTACTCATTATCACTTAAGGCAGTTTAGGACACGTGTAATAAGGTGGTTTGTGTAGGTGAAGTACATCTGTCATAGTACAATTCCAAGGATAGATATGACATTAAATTTATCAGCATTTCCTGTGTTCTTGATATTGTGTCTAGCATGTTCTTCACCCATGTTGGAAGGCCTGAGATAAACTTTAAGTAAGCTGTCATCCACGTAATCTAATAGTTTGGGAAGAGTTTGAATGAGAAATGCCGCAAAATTGGACTTATGGAAAATTTATGATTGTCTATTAAATGTTTGTTTCCACCTAGTCTCACCCCATGCCTTAAAAAGTTGATATAAACCCTTATTAAACCTCCATCCTCCTGTGTTAGTAGTTTGGGAAGTTTGAAAGAGAAATGCCGCAAAATGTTACATGGAAAAAATATGATTGTCTATTAAGTGTTTGTTTCCAAATAGTCTCACCCCATGACTTAAAAAGTTGATATAAACCCTTATTAAACCTTCCTCCTGTGTTAGTAGTTTGGGAAGGATTTGAATGAGAAATGCCGCAAAATTGGACTTATGGAAAATTTATGATTGTCTATTAAATGTTTGTTTCCACCTAGTCTCACCCCATGCCTTAAAAAGTTGATATAAACCCTCATTAAACCTCCATCCTCCCGTGTTAGTAGCTTGGGAAGAGTTTGAAAGAGAAAAGCCGCAAAATATGACATGGGAAAAATATGATTGTCTATTAAATGTTTGTTTCC
>NC_066558.1:6256779-6261779 GCF_024679095.1 Eriocheir sinensis
TACCTGTTATCTGTGGACCTGGACCTGTACCTGTGTGGACTTACCTGTGGACCTGTTACCTGTGTGGACGTACCTGTGGACCTGTTACCTGTACGATCACCTGACTCAAACGTGTTACCTGTGTGGACTTACCTGTGGACCTGTTACCTGTGTGGACTTACCTGTGTACCTGTTACCTGTGTGGACTTACCTGTGGACCTGTACCTGTGTGGACTTACCTGTGGACCTGTACCTGTGTGGACGTACCTGAGGATCTTACCTGTACGATCACCTGACTCAAACATGTTACCTGTGCGTCTGATCATACCAGCACTAATTAGCTCACCTGTGGACCTGTTACCTGTGGAATTACCTGGCGTCACACCTTTACGAACCACATGACTTGTAGAGTGGAACCTGTTTACCTGCATCTTTCCTTACCTGTACTAATTAACTCACCTGTGAACTTACCTGACCTCACCTGTCAACCCTACCTGTGGACCTGTTACCTGTATTAATCACCTGACTTGTAGACGTGTTACCTGTGTTTACCTGTACTAATTAGTCTACCTGTGGACCTAATTACCCCCACCTCGCCCTTTATAAATCATTCCTACCTGTGGACTTGTTACCTGTGGAATTACCTGGCGTCACACCTGTACGATCACTTGACCTGTTGACTTAATACCTATGTGTGTGTGTGTGTGTGTGCGTGTGTGTGTGTGTGTGTGTGTTCTTACCGGTGTTTTTTTTTCTATTATTTTTGTTTTATTTTTTCTGTCATGTTTCTTTTTTAATTATCTTTCTTTTTGTTTGTTTTTGTCCTTGTTCTTGTTCTTTTAATTCTTTTTTTTTTTCTTCTTTTTTTCTCTCTCTCTCTCTCTCTCTCTCTCTCTCTCTCTCTCTCTCTCTCTCTCTCTCTCTCTCTCTCTCTCTCTCACACACACACACACAGTAGTAGTCATTGCATAATAGGAGAAGTATCTAACCCTTTCCTCCTCCTCCTCCTCCTCCTCTTCCTCCTCCTCCTCCTCCTCCTCCTTTTTCTACTCCTCCTCCTCATATTTCATCAACAGTAATATCATCATTGTTAACAGAGGAAATACTCGAGAGAGAGAGAGAGAGAGAGAGAGAGAGAGAGAGAGAGAGAGAGAGAGAGAGAGAATCAGACCAGTAAGGAAAAAAAAAGCTGAAATGCAGGCTAGCGTTGTTTTGTGAATGACTTAAATGGTCATGAATGGAGAGGAGGAGGAGGAGGAGGAGGAGGAGGAGGAGGAGGAAGAAGAGGGGAGGAGGAGGAGGAGGAAGAAATAAGATGACGAAAAGGCGGAGGAAGAAAAAGCAAGAGAAAAAAAGATTATGATGATGAGGAGGAATAGGAAGAAGAGAAAGAAGAGGAGGAAGAAGAAGAAGAAGAAGAAGAGGGGAGGAGGAGGAAAAAATAAGATGATGAAAAGGCGTAGGAAGAAAAAGAAAAAAAGATTATGATGATGAAGAGAAAGAAGAAGAGGAGGAGGAGGAAGATGAGGGAATAAGATGATGATGAAAGGGAGGAGGAGGAGGAGGAAGAGAAGAAAGAAAAAGGGGATGACTATGAGACTGAAGAAGAGGAGGAAGAGTGAAGGAGGAGAAAGAAGAAGAGGAGGAGGAGGAAGATGAGGGAATAAGATGATGATGAAAGGGAGGAGGAGGAGGAAGAGAAGAAAGAAAAAGGGGATGACTTTGAGACTAAAGAAGAGGAGGAAGAGTGAAGGAGGAGGAAGAAGAGGAGGAGGAGACATTGTTTTTGTTGTTAATGGTTGTAGAAATGGCAGTGGTAGTTATTATTATTTTTATTATTATTATCATTATTATTATTATTATTATTATCATTATTATTAATTTTACCAATAATAATAATAAAGTGTTTTGAGTCACTATGCACACGCAGTAGAGTCACGAGAGAGAGAGAGAGAGAGAGAGAGAGAGAGAGAGAGTTAAGCACTGAGGTTATAATTATACCTGCTTGAACGGACTTATGGATGCTCTCTCTCTCTCTCTCTCTCTCAGTGGATGTGGGGGTGAGTGGGTTGTTGGAGAGAGAGAGAGAGAGAGAGAGAGAGAGAGAGAGAGAGAGAGAGAGAGAGAGAGAGAGAGAGAGAGAGAGAGAGAGAGAGACAGACAGACAGACAGACAGACAGACAGACAGACAGACAGACAGACAGACAGACAGAGAGAGAGAGAGAGAGAGAGAGAGAGAGAGAGAGAGAGAGAGAGAGATACCACAATATGACAAAACCACAAGTAAAAAAGAAAGCAAAGATTCAAATCCTCCTTCCTAATCCTCCTCCTCCTCTTCCTTCTCCTCCTCCTCCTCCTCCTGGACGCTATAAAGGGCGGGACAGACAGGACGGAGCGCGGCCCAATCAGATCCAATCGTCTATAATAATGGGTTCCAATCCCCTTTAAACGTGTTGGGCAAGGCGATTCAATCCTCTTTAACATTTCTGCGTCATTGTATTTTTTTTTGGATTTTTTCTTCTATTTTTTTATTTCTTAGTTTCCTATTTCATTGTTTATATTGTTTTTTTCTTTCTTTCTTTGTTGTTGTTTTCTTCTTTTTCTTCTACTTCTCCTTCCTTCTTCTGATTCTTTTTCTCCCTCTTCCTCTTCTTTTTCTTCTTTTCCTTCTCCATATTTTTCTTCTTTTGTTTCTACTTCTACTTCTTCCTTTCTACTTCTTCTTTTTCTTCTTCCTTTTTCTTCTTTTACTTCTTCTTCTACTTCTAATTCTACTTCTTCCTCTCTTCTTCTTTTTCTTCCTTTTCCTCATCATCTTCCTTTTCTTCAACACAAATTTTCCTTCTTTTGCGATATCCATAAAGATTTTTAGACACAGTAATTAAAATGTAAAGAAGGAAGATTAGAAGCAACCCCATCACAAAACCGAAAAAGAATATATCAATAGGAACGTAGGAAGCGAAGGAAAGTTAAACAGATGAATGAAATGATATATAAAAAGAGGAATACCGACTCATATGAAAAGGAACATGAATGGCAGAATGAACATGTGTTAGATTGTATATGAATGAAGGCCTCGCGGGAGATGAACGAAAGAAAAAATATATAGCATGGAAATAAACTTGTGATGAGGACGAGGATGACATAGATAAACTTTTGAGAAATATGAAGAAAAGAGAAAAATGACATAGATAAACTTTTGAGGAGTATGAAGAAAATAGAAAAATGAACGATGATTAAAATGAACATGAATGATAGTTTGAACATGTGTTAAATTGTATATGAATGAAGAGTTTGCGGGAGATGAACGAAAGAAGAAATATATAGCATGAAAATAAGCTTGTGACGAGGATGAGGATGACATAGATAAACTTTTGAGGAGTATGAAGAAAAGAGAAAAATGAACATGAATGGCAGTTTGAACATGTGTTAGATTGTATATGAATGAAGAGTTCGCGGGAGATGAACGAAAGAAAAAATATATAACATGGAAATAAACTTGTGACGAGGATGACATAGATAAACTTTTTGATGAATAAAAAGAAAAGAAAAAAATGAACCATGATGAAAATAAAGATGGTAATAATGAATGAGAAAGAAAATTTATGATGAATGTGACAGTGAATGAGAAATGAACAAAAAAAAAAAAAGTTAAGTAAAAGAAGGTGATGAAAGACTGAAAATTTACAAGACAAAAACAAACAAAACAAAAACAAAAAAAAAGATTGAATTTGCTGTGAAATGAAGAAAAAAAATATAGAAAAAACTTGAATGTGATTAGAAAAAAAAAACATGAAAAAAAACGTGTTAATGTCTGAAAATTTACATTGAGACAAAAAAATGCTTACAAAAAAATGAAAAAAAATAAAGAAAAATAAAGTTTAAAAAATCACGTTAGCAAAAACAAACGGTATCATAATATTTTACTGATTCCTTTATAATTCACGTATTTTATTATTATTATTATTTACTTTATTTTACAGAAGGACATACTTTAATTGGCTGAGGAAACTATACCAAAAATAAAACAATGGGAAACTGCTTTAATCTCTCCGCCACGCGAGTGAATGAGAGAAAGAAGAAGCTTGTGAAGAAGAAATGAAAGAAAGAAAATTGTAAAGAAAGAAAGAAAAGAAAGAAATGAAACTAAGAAAAACTGAAATCCTGAGAAAAAAGAAAAGAGGGGGATGAAAGAAAGGAAGGAAAGTGATAGAAGAAAGAAAAGGAAAAAGGCGATGAAGTAGAATAAAGAGAAAGAAAGGAGAGAGTGAAAGAAGGAAGAGAGAAAGAAAGGAGAAAGGAGAGTAACAAAAGGGAAAGGAAGAAAGGAAAGAATGTGATAAAAGGAGGAAAAGAGATAGAAAGAAAAATAACAAAAGAAGGAAGAAAGGAAAGAAGAAAAAGGAAAAAGGAGAAAGAAAACAAAGTAAAAACAAGAAAAAAAGAAAGGAAGGAAATACACTGAAAAAAAAAGAGAAAGGAAAGAGTTAAAAAAAGAAGGAAAAAAAGGAAAAGAAAACAGAGAAAGGAAATAAAGTGAATAAAGAAGAAAAATTAAGGCAAAAAAGCAAAAAATAATCTCTCAAATTCTTGCTAATGATGATGATGATGATGATAAAAAAAATCATCACTCAGCAAGAATATGATGAAGATTTTTAAGCATTGAAAAGCAGGTGCGAATTTTACCTGTCCTCGCCTCCTCCTCTTCCTCACCTCCTCCTCCTCCTCCTCCTCCTCCTCGTCATCGTGATATATAATGACTAATGGTGAGTAGCTTTTTCTTTTTATTTATTTATTTATTTATTATTATTATTATTATTATTATTATTATTATTATTATTATTATTATTATTATTATTATTGTTGTTGTTGTTGTTGTTGTTGTTGTTGTTGTTTTCTTCTTGTTCTTCATCCGCTTCCTCTTCTTTTTCTTCTTCTTCTTCTTCTTCCTCCTTTTCATCATTTTTTTCGTCTTCTTTTTCTTCTTCTTCTTCTTCTTCTTCTTCTTCTTCTTATTATTA
>NC_066558.1:6266779-6279279 GCF_024679095.1 Eriocheir sinensis
TACTTTACCTTACCTTACTTTACCTTTCCTTACCTTACCTTACCTTTCCTTACCTGTTCTTATCTTTCCTTACCTTACTTTACCTTTCCTTACCTTACTTTACCTTTCCTTACCTTACTTTACCTT
This sequence comes from Eriocheir sinensis, assembly GCF_024679095.1. NCBI lineage: Eukaryota > Metazoa > Arthropoda > Malacostraca > Decapoda > Varunidae > Eriocheir > Eriocheir sinensis. The sequence goes on from NC_066558.1 coordinate 6,266,906, forward strand.
TCCTTACCTTACTTTACCTTTCCTTACCTTACTTTACCTTTACTTACCTTACTTTACCTTTCCTTACCTTACTTTACCTTTACTTACCTCATTTTCCTTACCTTTCTTAAATTTTACCTTACTTTTACCTTACTTTACCTTTCCTTACCTTACTTTACCTTTCCTTACCTGTTCTTACCTTTCCTTACCTTACTTTACCTTTCCTTACCTTACTTTACCTTTCCTTACCTTACTTTACCTTTCCTTACCTTACTTTACCTTTCCTTACCTTACTTTACCTTTCCTTACCTTACTTTACCTTTCCTTACCTGTTCTTACCTTTCCTTACCTTACTTTACCTTTCCTTACCTTACTTTACCTTTCCTTACCTTACTTTACCTTTCCTTACCTGTTCTTACCTTTCCTTACCTTACTTTACCTTTCCTTACCTGTTCTTACCTTTCCTTACCTTACTTTACCTTTCCTTACCTTTCCTTACCTTACTTTACCTTTCCTTACCTTACTTTACCTTTCCTTACCTTACTTTACCTTTCCTTACCTTACTTTACCTTTCCTTACCTTACTTTACCTTTCCTTACCTTACTTTACCTTTCCTTACCTTACTTTACCTTTCCTTACCTTACTTTACCTTTCCTTACCTTACTTTACCTTTCCTTACCTGTTCTTATCTTTCCTTACCTGTTCTTATCTTTCCTTACCTTACTTTACCTTTCCTTACCTTACTTTACCTTTCCTTACCTGTTCTTATCTTTCCTTACCTTACTTTACCTTTCCTTACCTTACTTTACCTTTCCTTACCTTACATTAACTTTCCTTACCTTACTTTACATTTTTACCTTTCCTTACCTTACTTTACCTTTCCTTACCTTACTTTACCTTTCCTTACCTTACTTTACCTTTCCTTACCTTACTTTACCTTTCCTTACCTTACTTTACCTTTCCTTACCTGTTCTTACCTTTCCTTACCTTACTTTACCTTTCCTTACCTTACTTTACCTTTCCTTACCTTACTTTACCTTTCCTTACCTTACTTTACCTTTCCTTACCTGTTCTTACCTTTCCTTACCTTACTTTACCTTTCCTTACCTTACTTTACCTTTCCTTACCTTACTTTACCTTTCCTTACCTTACTTTACCTTTCCTTACCTGATATTACCTTTCCTTACCTTACCTTACTTTACCTTTCCTTTCCTTACCTGTTCTTACCTTTCCTTACCTTACTTTTACCTTTCCTTACTTTACCTTTCCTTACCTTTTCCTTACCTTACTTTACCTTTCCTTACCTTACTTTACCTTTCCTTACCTTACTTTACCTTTCCTTACCTTACTTTACCTTTCCTTACCTGTTCTTACCTTTCCTTACCTTACTTTACCTTTCCTTACCTTACTTTACCTTTCCTTACCTTACTTTACCTTTCCTTACCTTACTTTACCTTCCCTTACCTTACTTTACCTTTCCTTTCCTTACTTTACCTTTCCTTACCATACTTTACCTTTCCTTACCTGTTCTTATATTTACTTTAAAATTCGTATATAATTTAGAGGGTTCCAAATGCCTTGCGGAACTCCCATCCTTCCTAAATCTGCCTCGATCTCTTTAAAAGTCACGCCGAAACTAATGACATTTAAAACTTGATAACAATTGCTTTATAATTTATCTTCTTTTCTCTACTTCCCTTAATTATCTTTCCTTCTCTTCATTCCTCTCCTTCTCTTTCCTTCTCTTAATCCTTCAACCTTTCCTTCGTCCTCCTCTCCCTCCTCCCACTCCTTTAACTCCCCCTCGCTTTACCACCTCCTTCCCTTCCCATACCTCCTCTTTATCTTGCTATGGCTCTTTCTTCCCTTGCTTTACCTTTTCCTTCCCTTCCTTCCTTCCTTTCTTGACATGGATGAGTAAGTTTGGAATTAGCTAACCTAACGTGAACTCTGACATCCTCTTCCTTATATTATCTTGAACCCTCTTATATAGCTTGAAGGACTCCCACGAAAACTTAAATTTGTACGCATGTGTTTAAACGTCATTCTGAAACTGTATCTTGAACCCTCTTATATAGCTTGAAGGACTCCCACGAAAACTTAAATTTGTCTGCATGTATTTAAAAAGTAATTCTGAAACTAATGATAGATACGTGAAACTTGATAAGAGTTGCTATATAATATATCTTGAACGCAACCTAACCTAACCCAACCCAACCCAACCCAACCCAACCTAACCTAACCTAACCTAACTTAACGTAACCTAACCGAACCTAACCCAACCCAACCCAACCTAACCTAACCTAACCTAACCTAACCTAACCTAACCTAACCTAACCTAACGTATTCTCAGACATCCTTTCTCTTATATAGTTTAAAGTGTTCTAGATATCTTCAGGAATTCCTCGTTAGCTAAAATCTGTCTGCTTGTGTTTAAAGGTCATTCTGAAACTATATCATATCGAGTGTTTCTAAGTTATTCTAAAAGCAGGGATGTGTCGGTTCGTCTCTACCTGGTGTTGTGTTCTTGTTACCTGTCCCGTCCAGGTGAATTGGCGGCAGGTGAGAGGAGTATAATGAAGATCTCCTCCTCCTCTTCCTCCCCCTCCTCCTCCTCTCCTTCCTGTTCCTCCTCCTCCTGGTTATCTTCCTCTTCTTTCCTCATTGTTTTTGTTTCTCTTAATTTCACACGTTTATATTATCTTCCTCCTCCTCTTCCCTCTCCTCCTCCTCCTCCTCCTCCTTCTCCTCTTCTTCCTCCTCCTCCTCTTCCTGTTCCTCCTCCTTCTGGTTATCTTCCTCTTCTTCCCTCATTGATTTTGTTCTTCTTAATTTCACACGTATATATTCTCTTCCTCTTTCTCCTCTTCTTCCTCTTCCCTCTCCTCCTCCTCCTCCTCCTTCTCCTCTTCTTCCTCTTCTTCCTCTTCCTGTTCCTCCTCCTTGTTATCTTCCTCTTCTTTCTTCATCGATTTTGTTCTTTTTAATTTCACACGGATGTTTTCTCTTCCTCTTCCTCTTTCTCCTCTTCTTCCTCCTCCCTCTCCTCCTCCTCCTCCTCTTCTTCCTGTTAGTCTTCTCTTCCTCTTTTTTCCTTTTTTATTTTTTCTTCCTTCAGTTTTATTTATTTTCCTTTTTTTTTCTTTATTTTCTTTCTTCTCTAAGCCTTTATTTTCTTTCTTTTCCATTTTCCTTCTTTAGTCTTGTTGTTGTTGTTGTTGTTGTTTTTCTTCTTCTTCTTCTTCTTCTTCTTCTTCCTCTTCTCCAAATTATATGTAAGAGAAAATTTATCGGTTCATTCAATTTTAGATTCAATGAACTGAGAAAGAGAGAGAGAGAGAGAGAGAGAGAGAGAGAGAGAGAGTCGCAGTCAACACCTTAGCAGTTTTTTTTTTTTTTTCTAAGCTAACCGGATTTCTAAGTAGGATTCTCTCTCTCTCTCTCTCTCTCTCTCTCTCTCTTTGCTTCCTGCCTTTCACTCGCTCTTTGATCCTTTGCACACACACACACACACACACACACAACACACACACACACACACACACACACACACACACACACACACACACACACACACACACAAATATATAAATTAAGGATATGAAAGTGGGAGTGATGGGGCCTAGTTTCTCTCTCTCTCTCTCTCTCTCTCTCTCTCTCTCTCTCTCTCTCTCTCTCTCTTCTAACTAACCTTCTTTTGTTACTACTACTACTACTACTACTACTACTACTACTACTACTACTACTACTACTACTACTGCTACATTGCATAGTTAGGCGTTGTCCCGTTCTAATAATAAATCCAGATTATTGTTGCCAAATAGCATCCAGCAGGTGTGAGAGAGAGAGGGCAGTGTTACCAACCTGAGAGAGAGAGAGAGAGAGAGAGAGAGAGAGAGAGAGAGAGAGAGAGAGAGAGAGAGAGAGAGAGAGAGAGAGAGAGAGAGAGAGAGAGAGAGAGAGAGAAAATGGCACCTCACAGGAAACTTCAACTGCTAAAAGGTAGTGATCCTCTCTCTCTCTCTCTCTCTCTCACACACACACACACACACACACACACACACACACTTTCTCTATTTTCTCTCCTTCCTTTCCCACGGTCTTTCATTCATTTTACTACTTTCTTTCAATAATCTCTCTCTCTCTCTCTCTCTCTCTCTCTCTCTCTCTCTCTCTCTCTCTCTCTCTCTCTCTCTCTCTCTCTCTCATCTTTATTTGTTTCCTTATCACATGAAGACAAAAAAAAATAAGGAAGGAAGCAGAGGGAAGAAAAGGAGGAAGAAGAGGAGGAGGAGGAGGAGGAGGAAAGAATAAGTAAATACAAAGAAATGAATTGCAAAATACCGAGTGGGAGGTGGACAAGGAGAGAGAGAGAGAGAGAGAGAGAGAGAGAGAGAGAGAGAGAGAGAGAGAGAGAGAGAATTCATAAGGTCTGGAATACGCCCATTAGTGTTGCAATTAGAATTATTAAACCATCTCTCTCTCTCTCTCTCTCTCTCTCTCTCTCTCTCTCTCTCTCTCTCTCTCTCTCTCTCTCAAAAATTATTAAGCCTTAGGTGACCCATTCTTGTCCCTTTGTCACCTGGAGAGATTAAGGAAGAGAAGGAGGAGGAGGAGGAGGAGGAGGAGGAGGAGGAGGAGGAGGAGGAGGAGGAGGGGAAGGAAAGGTGAGTGAGAGATTTGGCAACAGTGAGTGACGTCAGCCTGCAATCCTGCCCTTGTCAGCCTTGAGAGAGAGAGAGAGAGAGAGAGAGAGAGAGAGAGAGAGAGAGAGAGAGAGAGAGAGAGAGATGCCCAGGTTAATCTAATAGTCACCTCCATAAATTTCTTTACGACCGACAGAGAGAGAGAGACGCAGTGATTCATAGTTTATTGACATATCCACGAAATTATCTCTCTCTCTCTCTCTCTCTCTCTCTCTCTCTCTCTCAGCAAACACACACACACACACAATTTGGTCACGCAACTCCCACACACACGCACTTTTTAGAGAGAGAGAGAGAGAGAGAGAGAGAGAGAGAGAGAGAATACTTTTCCTTTATAATTATTGTCCATTTAAAAGTGTGTGTGTGTGTGTGTGTGTGTGTGTGTGTGTGTGTGTGTGTGTGTGCGTGACGACATATCCTGTCTCTCTTGGGGGTTTTCAGGACAGGTAACATCAACACCTTAATTACCCCATCCGACAGGTGAGAGAGAGAGAGAGAGAGAGAGAGAGTAGATATGTAAGGATGTTTATATACTATTTCTCTCTCTCTCTCTCTCTCTCTCACTGTTTATACCGTCTGTAAACAAAAGAAAGTTTATTGTATACTTCAATAGTAGTAGTAGTAGTAGTAGTAGTAGTAGTAGTAGTAGTAGTGGTAGTAGTAGTAGTAGTAGTAGTAGTAGTAGTAGTAACAAGCCGTATCTTATCTCATTGTTGTTGTTGTTGTTGTTGATTAGGACATTAACACACAGGTAAACCCTCCTCCTCCTCCTCCTCCTCCTCCTCCTCCTTCTCCTCCTCCTTCTCGTCTTCTCTTAATCTACCTCCTTATACTCCCACATATATTACTTTGTCATCTTCCTTCCCTTCCTCTTCCTTCGCCTCTTCTTTCTTCTCCTTCTTCCCCTCCTTTGTATTATTTACTTTTCTCTGTTTCTTCGTCTTCCTAATCCTCCTTTTCTTCTTCCTCGTCTTCATTCTTTTCCTCTTCCTTCTTTCTGTTCTTCTAATTCTTTCTTTTCCTTTCTTCCTTCCTCCTCGTTCTCTTCTTCTTCCTTCTCTTCCTCCTCTTCCTTCATCTCTATTTTATTTTTCTTCTCTTACTTTTCTCCTTTCCTTCCGTCCTTCTTTCTTCCTCCTCCTCCTCATCATCATCATCATCATCATCATCATCTTCATCTTCATTAATCTCCTCCATTTCATTCTTCATCTCTTCCTTTCCTCTTCCTTCCGTCCTTCCTCCTCCACCTCCTCCTCCTCCTCCTCCTTCACATCAACCACAAAAATAGAAGCACAGGTCACCATTCTCGCCTCGTCCGCCTTGCAGCGTTGCCACATCACCTCCTCCCACACAACCTTACATTTTTACCTCCCCAGCCCTCCCCAGCCTACCCTCCCCGTCCCCAAGGCCTTATTTCACTCCCTCCTCCCCTGTTTGTGGGTTTAGCGCCTTCCCGACCGCTTGGGGCAGGCGTGGGTGGGGATGAAATAGGGAATTGTGGCATTTTTCAGGCTCTCGCCCCGCCCCCTCCACCGCCGCCCCCGTTGCCGTTGTCTCTCCCCTTCATTCCCGTTTTCTTTCTCCTGTGACGTCATAATTCAAGATGGCCGCTGTTTGGGGTGATGTTTTTTGGAGATATTGACGTTGTTTTTGTTCGAATTTGATTTATTTTTTCGTATTGTTATTTTGTTTTGTTTATTTTCTTTTTCCAGTATTTTTTTTTGTTTTCGATGATATTTTCTCGTTTTCTTTTTACTGATAATCGTCTTTTTTGTGTTTTTTTCTGTTTCTTTACGTGTTTTTTGTTGTTGTTGTGTAATTAGGTTGTTTTGTTCGGATTTTATTTGTTTTTTTCGTATTGTTATTTTTTTCCTGTTTTTTTAATGATATTTTCTTTATCACTTTTTACTTATAATCTTCTTTTTCGTGTTTTTTTTCTGTTTCTTTATGTGTGTTTTGTTGTGTAATTCTCGTTTATTTATCACATTTATTTCTGATTTATTTTCCATTAATTATTTTCTTATGGTCGTTCTCGGCGTCTTCGTTTTGTAATATGACAATTTTTTTAAGCTTATGTTACGGCTAAGTTCTTTTTTTTTTACTTTTTATTTATCCTTTATGAACTTCTAGGTGCATCTCTCTCTCTCTCTCTCTCTCTCTCTCTCTCTCTCTCTCTCTCTCTCTCTCTCTCTCTCTCTCTCTCTCTCTCTCTCTCTCTCTCTCTCTCTCTTCTTTTCCTTCCTTTAATTTTTTCCTAATTTTATTCATTTCTCTCTCTCTCTCTCTCTCTCTCTCTCTCTCTCTCTCTCTCTCTCTCTCTCTCTCTCTCCTCCTCCTCCTCCTCTTTCATTTCATTCTTCGACTACTTTCTCTTTATTTTTCCTTCCTCCTCCTCTTCGTCCTCCTCCTCCTCCTCCCCCTCTTCCTCGTCTTCATTCACTCATCTCCATTTCATATTTCAACTTACTTTTTTCTCCTCTCCTTTCTTATATACTTCCATTAATATTTTTCCTTCAGTCATTTCTTTTATATGACTTATCTTTGTTTTGGAAATATGGTGAATTTTCTAAAGCTTATGTTATGACTGAATTTATTTATTTTATCACTTAGAAATTTTTAAGTATATATTTTTTTCTTTTCGTGTTCCTAAATTTAAATTCGTTCTGGGCGTCTTTGTTTTTGGAAAGGTGACGGATTTTATAAGCTTGGTTTGTCATCTTTTTCTTCTTTCTCTTTCTTTTTCTTCATTCTTTTCGTTTTCTTTGTCTTTTTTCCTGTTTTTGTTTTTTTCTTTCCTTTTCTTCATGTCATTATTTTATATATTTTTATCATTTACAAACTTCTTTTTCTTCTGATTCTTTTTTTTCTTTTTCTTCATTCTTTTCGTTTTCTTCATTTCTTTTTTCTATTTTTTTCTTTTCTTTCTTCTTTTCTTCATGTTATTATTTTATATAATTTTTATCATTTACAAACTTCTGTGAAAAAATTTAAAAACTTGTCATCGTTATTTTAATTTCCTTTTACCTTATTTATGCTCCACAAACATCTATGTTCATTTTTTAAAGCTTCAATCATAATTAGTTCCTATTACCCTTAACAAACTCCTATTGACATATTTTTCAAGCTTATGTCATACGTATTGTCTAATTTAGTTCATCACCCGGAAACTTATTTGTATCATTTTCCTTTATTGTTTAGTCCTAATTCAAGTTATAATTTCTTGTATCTTTCCAAATTCAAGTTCTTTATATTCAATTTTTAGCTTTTCATCTTCCATTTCCATAAGCGTTTTGTTCTAATTCAAGTTCTAATTTCTTATACCTTTCCAAATTCAAGTTCTTTATATTCTATTTTTAGTTTTTAATCTTGTTTCCATAAGTGTTTTGTCCTAATACAAGTTCCAATTTCTTGTATCTTTCCTAATTCAAGTTCTTTATATTCAATTTTTAGCTTTTCATCTTCCATTTCCATAAGTGTTTTGTTCTAATTCAAGTTCCAATTTCTTATACCTTTCCAAATTCAAGTTCTTTATATTCAATTTTTAGCTTTTCATCTTCCATTTCCATAAGCGTTTTGTCCTAATTCAAGTTCCAATTTCTTGTATCTTTCCAAACTCAAGTTCTTTATATTCTGTTTTTAGTTTTTCATCTTCTGTTTCCATAAGTGTTTTGTCCTAATTCAAGTTCCAGTTTCTGATATCTTTCCAAATTCAAGTTCTTTATATTCTATTTTTAGTTTTTAATCTTGTTTCAATAAGTGTTTTGTCCTAATTCAAGTTTCAATGTCTTGTATCTTTCCTAATTCAAATTCTTTATGTTCTATTTTTAGTTTTTAATCTTCTATTTCCATAAGTCTTTTGTCCTAATTCTATTTCCAATTTCTTGTATCTTTCCTAATTCAAGTTCTTTATATTCAATTTTTAGTTTTTCATCTTCTGTTTCCATAAGTGTTTTGTCCTAATACAAGTTCCAATTTCTTGTATCTTTCCAAATTCAAGTTCTTTATATTCTATTTTTAGTTTTCAATCTTCTATTTCCATAAGTGTTTTGTCCTAATACAAGTTTCAATTTCATATATCTTTCCTAATTCAAGTTCTTTACATTCTGTTTTTAGTTTTTAACCTTCTATTTCTGTTAGTCGGGTTCGTTCCACGCGGCTTCGCTTTTAAATGATTATGTTCCTCGACTCGGAAAATGATGTCATGTGGACGGTACGTGTGTGTGTGTGTGTGTGTGTGTGTGTGTGTGTGCCGGAAGTGACGTCATGGCGCCTGTGTTTGCTCCGGGGTGTTGCATCACGTACCCAAAAATGACGCAATACAAGGATCAAAGTTGTAGTAGTAGTTGTAGTAGTAGTAGTGGTGGTGGTGGTGGTAGAAGTAGTAGTAGTAGTAGTGGTGGTGTGGTAGTAGTAGTAGTAGTAGTAGTAGTGGTGGTGGTGGTGGTAACAGTGGTAGTAGTAGTAGTAGTAGTAGTAGTAGTAGTAGTAATAATAATAATAATAATAATAATAATAATAATAATAATAATAATAATAATATGAAAACCAGAAATTTCGTCATGGGAAAATTTACATAAACAGGATTACCCAAGAGAGAGAGAGAGAGAGAGAGAGAGAGAGAGAGAGAGAGAGAGAGAGAGAGAGAGAGAGAGAGAGAGAGAGAGAGAGAGAGAGAGAAAAGAAAGTGAACAAAGAATAAAGACAGGAAGGAAAAGAAGGAGAAAAAGCAAAGGAAAGAAAGAAAAAAAATAGGAAATGAGTAAGAGACTGAAAGAAAAGAGAGAGAGAGAGAGAGAGAGAGAGAGAGAGAGAGAGAGAGAGAGAGAGAGAGAGAGAGAGAGAGAGAGACATTCCCCCTGAGTGATGGCCCTTCCTGGTGACGTCATCGCTTAGGACCGTACCGAAAGGAAGGTCACGTGACTCCTTTCTTGGTCCCTCGGTTCCTTTATCCTTATTGGAGGAGGAGGAGGAGGAGGAAGAGGGGGGGGGGGCAAAAAATGGAAGGGGGGAAGGGAGGGAAGGGAAAAAAGGGAGGGGGATGGGGAGAGGATGGAAGGGAGGAAGGAAGAGGAGGAAGGGAAGAAGGGAGAGGAAACATAGACATGGAAACATGGAAATGCAGGCAACAGAAAACCTATTGGCTCGTTACGTGGTCTCCCGCTTGGGTGATTTAATCTGCTCGATAGCCACTTGGGGCTGAGGAGCAGATGAAAGCACCTCGATATTGAGGAGCAGATGAAAGCACCTCGTTATTGAGGAGCAGATGAAAGCACCTTGATATTGAGGAGCAGATGAAAGCACCTCGATATTGAGGAGCAGATGAAAGCACCTCGTTATTCAGTTTACTCCCGACGCAGCGAAATGACGGTCGATTCTATATTTGAAAGAGTTGATGGTTTTCGCATTTACTACTTCTGAGGGAAGATTGTTCCAGTGGCGGATGACTCGGTTTGAAAAGAAACTCCTTCCAATGTCTGTGTTACATCGACTCGACTGAATGGGTAAACCGTTGTTTCTAGGAAAGAAGAGGAGGAAGGGAAGAAGGGAGAGAAAGGAAGAGGAGGAAGAGAAGAAGGGAGATGAAGGAAGAGGAGAAAGGGAAGAAGGAAGAGGAGGAAGGGAAGAAGGGAGGGGAAGGAAGAGGAGGAAGAGAAGAAGGGAGATGAAGGAAGAGGAGGAAGGGAAGAAGGAAGAGGAGGAAGAGAAGAAGGGAGATGAAGGAAGGGAAGAAGGAAGAGGAGGAAGGGAAGAAGGGAGAGGAGGAAGAGAAGAAGGAAGATGAAGGAAGAGGAGGAAGGGAAGAAGGAAGAGGAGGAAGGGAAGAAGGAAGAGGAGGAAGAGAAGAAGGGAGATGAAGGAAGAGGAGGAAGGGAAGAAGGAAGAGGAGGAAGGGAAGAAGGGAGAGAAAGGAAGAGGAGGAAGGGAAGAAGGAAGAGGAGGAAGGGAAGAAGGGAAGAAGGAAGAGGAGGAAGAGAAGAAGGGAGATGAAGGAAGAGGAGGAAGGGAAGAAGGAAGAGGAGGAAGGGAAGGAGGAAGGGAAGAAGGGAGATGAAGGAAGAGGAGGAAGGGAAAAAGGAAGAGGAGGAAGGGAAGAAGGAAGAGGAGGAAGGGAAGAAGGGAGATGAAGGAAAAGGAGGAAGGGAAGAAGGAAGAGGAGGAAGGGAAGAAGGAAGAGAAGGAATGGTAGTCGTCATTGATCTTGTCTTCCTATCATCATTTATTCATTATTCTCTTTATTCCTCTTTTTTGTCATCCTTTTCTTCTTCTTAATCATCTTTTTTTCTTCTTTCTCCGTTTTCTTCTTTGTCTTCTATACTCAATTTTTGCTTATTATTTTTTTTTCCTTTTCTTCATCTTCCTCTTTTTCGTTTTCTTCTTTGTTTTCTTTCTTTTTTTTCTTTTTTTCTTCGTCTTCTACTTTTATTTGTTTACTTTTTCCTCGTTTTTCTTCTTTTTCTTCTTCTTTCTCTTCGTCGTCTTCTATTTTTTTATTTTCTTTATTTCTTCTATTTTTTTCTTTATTTCTTTTTGTCTTCTACTTTTCTTTGCTTACTTTTTCTTCGATTTTCTTCATTTTCTTTCTTCTCTCTCTTTGTCTTTATTTCTTCTTTTCTTTATTTTCTTTCTTTCTTCTTCTATTTCTTTATTTGTTTATCTTCTTCCTCTTCTTTGTCTTCATTATCATCTTCTCCTTTCTCTTCTTCTTCCTATTATTATTATTATTATTATTATTATTATTATTATTATTATTATTATTATTATTATTATTAGTCATATTTCAAGAGGGTTTCGTAATGTAGGAGAGAGAGAGAGAGAGAGAGAGGCAGGCATCATGAACTTTTCCCAACACACACACACACACACACACACACACACACACACACACACACACACACTCGATAAGACCCCCCCCCCTTCCCCCTCCTCTCCCCTCCTCCTCCTCCTCTTTCCTAACACCCTCCTCCTCCTCCTCCTCCTCCTCCCTTCATCTTAACACTTGTATCTCCTTGTTCTCCTCCTCTTCCTCCTCCTCCTCCTCCTCCTCCTCCTCCTCTTCATCTCTTCCCTTTCTCTTCCTTTTTCCTCCTCTTCCTCCTTCTCTTCCTCTTCTTCATTCTCCTCATTCTTACCTCCCTTCCTCTTCTCTCCTTTACTTCCTCCTCCTCCTCCTCCTCCTCCTCCTATTGAAGTACGGTAATATGGCGCCTCGTGTACGATAGCCTTAACAGTTGCTCCAGAAAGTATCGTACATCCTGCAGCGTTATCGTACCTCTTCTTATTATTATTTTTATTTTTATTTTTATTATTATTATTATTATTATTATTATTATTATTATTGTTGTTGTTGTTGTTATTTTTAATGTTTTACTTTTGATGTTGAGAGAAAATTCAGTAATAATCAGATAAGAGAGAGAGAGAGAGAGAGAGAGAGAGAGAGAGAGAGAGAGAGAGAGAGAGAGAGAGTCAAGGGCTGTGAGTCAGGAGAGGGACCGATATGAGCTATCTCTTATCAGAGGTAACCCTGAGAGAGAGAGAGAGAGAGAGAGAGAGAGAGAGAGAGAGAGAGAGAGAGAGAGAGAGTGACCACGAGGTAATAATGAAATTGATTGATATAGTTGATTAAATAGGCGATTGATAAACAGCGACAGATAGACAGACAGACAAACAGAGAGATAGATAGATAGATAG
>NC_066558.1:6284279-6286779 GCF_024679095.1 Eriocheir sinensis
GCCTCTCCCACTCCCCACACCTGACCCTCTCTCCTACACACCTATCTCTCTCCCACTCTCCCCCACACCTGCCCCTATCTCCCACACACCTGTCTCTCTCCCCCCCTCCCCCCACACCTGCCCCTCTCTCCCACACACCTGCAGGCCCTCATCATCGACAGCCGCACCTTCTGTGAGTACAACACGGCGCACATTCTGAACTCCGTCAACGTCTGGTCCTCCAAAATCCGCAAGAAGAGACTGCAGCAGGATTCGGTAAGGAGAGGAGGAGGAGGAGGGAAGGGAGGGAGGGATGAGAGGAAAGATGTGGAAGAGAGGGGAAGAGGGGAAAGAAGGAAGGGAGAGGAAAGAACTGAGAGAGAAAGAAGGGGGAGAGGGAGGGAGGGAAGGAAGGAAGGAAGAAAGAAAGGGATGGATAAAAGGATATGGAAGAGAGGGAAAGAAGGAAGGGAGAGAGGAAAGAACTGAGAGAGAAAGAAGGGGAGAGGAAGGGAAGGAAGGAAAGAGTGGATGGAAGGGAAGGGATTGAGAGGAGAGAATTGAGAGTGAAGGTATTGTATCTATTTTATTAATTTGTTTATTCATGCATCCAATCATCCACTTATTCATTCATTCATCCACTCATTCATCCATTTATACACTCATTCATCCATTTATCCACTCATTCATCCATTTATCCACTCATTCATCCATTTATCCACTCATTCATCCATTTATCCACTCATTCATCCATTTATCCACTCATTCATCCATTTATCCACTCATTCATCCATTTATCCACTCATTCATCCATTTATCCACTCATTCATCCATTTATCCACTCATTCATCCATTTATCCACTCATTCATCCATTTATCCACTCATTCATCCATTTATCCACTCATTCATCCATTTATCCACTCATTCATCCATTTATCCACTCATTCATCCATTTATCCACTCATTCATCCATTTATCCACTCATTCATCCATTTATCCACTCATTCATCCATTTATCCACTCATTCATCCATTTATCCACTCATTCATCCATTTATCCACTCATTCATCCATTTATCCACTCATTCATCCATTTATCCACTCATTCATCCATTTATCCACTCATTCATCCATTTATCCACTCATTCATCCATTTATCCACTCATTCATCCATTTATCCACTCATTCATCCATTTATCCACTCATTCATCCATTTATCCACTCATTCATCCATTTATCCACTCATTCATCCATTTATCCACTCATTCATCCATTTATCCACTCATTCATCCATTTATCCACTCATTCATCCATTTATCCACTCATTCATCCATTTATCCACTCATTCATCCATTTATCCACTCATTCATCCATTTATCCACTCATTCATCCATTTATCCACTCATTCATCCATTTATCCACTCATTCATCCATTTATCCACTCATTCATCCATTTATCCACTCATTCATCCATTTATCCACTCATTCATCCATTTATCCACTCATTCATCCATTTATCCACTCATTCATCCATTTATCCACTCATTCATCCATTTATCCACTCATTCATCCATTTATCCACTCATTCATCCATTTATCCACTCATTCATCCATTTATCCACTCATTCATCCATTTATCCACTCATTCATCCATTTATCCACTCATTCATCCATTTATCCACTCATTCATCCATTTATCCACTCATTCATCCATTTATCCACTCATTCATCCATTTATCCACTCATTCATCCATTTATACACTCATTCATCCATTTATCCACTCATTCATCCATTTATCCACTCATTCATCCATTTTTCCAGTCATTCATCCATTTATCCACTCATTCATCCATTTATCCACTCATTCATCCATTTATACACTCATTCATCCATTTATCCACTCATTCATCCATTTATCCACTCATTCATCCATTTATCCACTCATTCATCCATTTACCTCCTCATTCATCCACTCATTCATCCATTTACCTCCTCATTCATCCACTCATTCATCCATTTACCTCCTCATTCATCCACTCATTCATCCATTTACCTCCTCATTCATCCACTCATTCATTGGTTCATGCACTTATTCATTCATTTACCTTCTCATTCATCCACTCATTCATCCATTTACCTCCTCAATTATCCACTCATTCATCCATTTCATCTCTTCCCTTCGTACCCTTTCTTCCTCGTCCTCATCATCATCATCGTCATCATCATCATCATCATCATCATCATCCTTCCCCTAATCACACCTGCCGTCATCTCCTCACCTGTCCCCCAGATCTCGGTGCACGACTACCTGGCCCAGGCGTGTCATGTGAGCGAGGTGCCGGCCGGCGTGGAGATCATCGTGTACGACCACAGCGCGCCGTGCCTCACCGCCGTGCCGCAGGACTCCTTCCTACACGTGCTGCTGACGAAGCTTGGGCGTGCCTTCCCCAATGTCTACCTACTGGCCGGTGGGTGAGGGGGGGGTGTAATGGAAGGAGGGATAAAGAGGGAAGGGAGGAG